>NC_041391.1:508630794-508888120 GCF_002162155.2 Triticum dicoccoides
GTTTCGTTTGAAATTTCCTTTTTATTGTTTTGTCAATGATATTTTATCTGTCGATGAATATTCTAATAACAATGGGATTCAATGACAATGAAATAGAAGAGCTCGGAATGAAAATTGTTTCCAACAAAATGAAACGTCGTATTCAGCGTTTTCTAAAAAATATAGCAGATGCTGAGAATCATGTACAAGTACAAACCCAAACACATATAACTATTCACTTTCATTTGCAATAATGGTGCAAATATAAGAGACAGACAACATATGAGTAGACACGTAGACCATGTGGGCGCTAATTACCATCATGGGAAACAATCAACAATTACCTTTTGCTTGGGTTGTGTGGTGGAGTGTTGCAAGGGACAGCGCCGAACTGCGTTTTGGAATGGAACTGGCCTTGCGTGATTGTAACAATGACAATGTTACCTAATTCAATACACAACCCCTTAAAAAACAATTACCTCTTGCTTGGACTAGAGGACTAATTTTTCTGTGGTGTGACTACAATACTACTACCAGAGTAACAATGAGCCAAAAAGGTGCCCTAAAACGACCTCAAGGAGTGCTTTACAATCTACATATACCACATTTACATAGTTATTTCTTGACTTTTTGCTGCAAACAGCCAGATTGAGCCGACAAACATGTGATGTCAGTTCTTAGGGAAGAGCTGAATGTGAAAGCCATCTGGGAAGCTCAGCCCTGGGGTACGCATTATGTTACCTCCTTTTACCGTCTTCCATCTGAAATGACGAAATTCAAGGTTAGAAAAGTCCGATTTCACCTTCATAGTGCTTATAGTGAAACAATGTCCATATGTGACTGTGTACAAGGGACTAACAGCACCTGTATTTTGTCACCAGGCAGTGGATGAAGGTCGCCATCAGGACCTTGCTGAGGTCGGTTCCGACGCAGAACCTGAGACCCCCACCGAACGCCATGAAATGCTTTGTTCCACCGGTGATTTCCGTCTTATCCTGCAGTCCAAGTAAAACCCGTAAGTGTTATTTCTTCAGACAGATAGGTGAGTCAAGATTCTAGACCCAAAAGTAAACACAACACATGACTTTCATATGCACTCTCGCTCACGAAGGCCATGCGTGCATGGACGCTTCTGTAAGCAGATATATATATTAATCTAGCTTCCATTTGCTTCTACCGCTATGAGACACTAGCATGGCCGCATCCTTTTTCTTTATTCCTACCTGTTCCTTATCAACAGAACAGTGAGGGTTAAGTATCATTTGACAGTATGCTGCTCTAGAAGCTGACTTGACCACGCACAAGTGGACTAATCACGTAGCACAATACAGAGGACTGAGCTTATTGTTACCGAACTTTCAGGTTCATCCCCTGTATACACTAACAGAAACTCGACTTCTGTATTTGCTTCCCAAATAAGCAGGTATTGAAATAGCACAACTTGCCACATTGATGAATTGTCGAATTGGAGTCCTAGCTAGAACCCAAACATGCTAGAGTACATTACGAGCTAGTCATGATCCCATGAAAATACAGTAAAATACTCTGTAAACTAATGTAAGCTCGTAGTGATCTAAACAATCCTATATTAGTTTACAGAGGGAGTACTATATATGATTTTGGTACATTTTTCCAATGTCCCATGCGGTTCTCTGGCAACCCTAATACTGACTAATTAGATAACCACTACACCAAGTGCACTTTGGCTTCCTCTTTTAATATATCCTTCCAAGTTACTAGACTCTATTTAACGTTTCAAGTTGGTAATAAGTTACAACTTGGGATAAATTCAGAGAGTCAAGCATTGCATGGAGTCATTGACTGAGTAGCATGAATATTGCTATTGGCTTTAATAAAAAATGGTAGCTTATATTTTGATTAGAGTGGTCAAACTTGGGGTATGATTTATAGCTGTAGTCGTTTGCATAGCACTGGGAATTGAACCTTGGAAGTTTAAGCAAACAAAACCCTGAAGCTACCTACCACCCACGGTGACACTCCGTCGATGATGGGCCATGCCGGAAGTTAGATTCAGCACGCGTACCGCAACCCTAACGGTTCAGTTCGCTTCCAAGATGAAATGAGCTGGTTTCAGTTTGCATAAATAAAGATGAACGAGCACAAACCTGCCACCTCCATGGGTTAAACGCCAATGGGTCCTCGTAGATTTCGGGATTTAGATGCACTGCTGGAGGGCACACCATGACTGCCCACCCTGCTGGAATAGTGTAGCCTGCACCCAGAGGAGGAGAATGCAAAAAGCATTAGATTTCTTAAACTCACGCCATGAACCAAAAAGTATCTTTATTCAAACATGTCATGGAATCCACCACTCACTCAATGTACCTTTGAATTCAATGTCTTGCAAGGCCTTCCGAAAAATCCCGGGCACGATGTTGGCTATCCTTGCTATCTCCAACGTGACCTTCATGAACAAAGGATGCACAGAGGTGGGCGTGTCAGTTTCATCGGTCCTTCAGAGGCTCTAAGTAGTCTAGTGTCGTTAATTTCTTCCTCGATCTCGTTTCTTTTACTTTTTTGTTATTAAGATAATAAAACTAGTACGATATATCTTCTCTCTCGTGGACTATGCATTTGGTCACCCAGGTAGGGAACACAAAGCAAGCTACTTGCACAATCGCATTTGGTCTGTCAGGGTTCCTCAACTTTGCCACTATCGTAGTGCAGCCCTGACAGCCACTCATTAGTCACTGTTACATCGAGTCAATTTCTTAACCGTGCAATTTGCATCATAGCTTAGCTAGGTAGGTAGTCCCGGTTAGGCTCACCTGAGAGGTGAAGGTCATGGACTTGTACTCTGCCCACGTGAGGCCGGCATCCGGGTCCTTCCTGTCCCTAACAATCGCCTCATGCTCCTCCTGACCACACAAAGAGCATTATATCGTCAATTGTTATTTTGCACAAGTAGCTCGCCTAGCTAGTTCTTGCCGCTGCACACAACATCGATCGAGATCGATAGACGTAAATTCGCATGCAGTTTATACTAACTACTAACCGTTAACGCCTCGAGCACCCTCGGGTTCTCGGTAATGAGCCTGATGCCCAGCGTGAGGGCCAAGGCAGTCGTCTCGAAGCTCGCGAAGAGGAGCACGAACATTAGGTCCAGCGCCACGGTCTCGGTGAGCACAGGCTTCTCCCTCCTCAGCTCCTCGATCATCACGTCGAGGAAGTCCTCGCGCTGCCTCCCCTCGTCCGCCAGCCTCTCCCTCATCATCCTCTTGAGCACGGTCATGGCGTTCCTTCTCCCCTGCACAGACATGCAATTGCAGCTCCGTCAAGCGTTCCAGGAAGAGAAGAGAGAAGCTTAATTAATGGAGTGGGTTCCGTGAGAGCCGCCATTTGACTGGTCGTATGTTGACTTGACACGCATGTGCAGTTTTGTGCACTACGTACGCTGGCCAAGAAGCTTTTGTGGCTTTGTGCGTACCTTCATACACTCATGATACGCTGTGCCGGGGATGTTCACCGGGAAGGAGATAAGCCCCCGGATGAAGGCCACGAAGTTCTTCCTCAGGCTCTCGGACGACTTGGTTGGCTCGTAACCGATCAGCTTCTTCGCGGTAATGTCAAAGATCATCTGGGACAAGTAACAAACAGGAGATGCACATCAGCAATGATCTCTAGCTAATCTGATGATGTTAAATGCAGTACCACGTAGTTCATGTATAGAGCATGGTGTCTTACGGTGGAGAGGCCGTCCTTGAGCTCGACGCTCGGCTGGCCAGCCCAGGAGGCGAGGGTGGCGCGGCAGGCAGTGTCCGTGTCGCCAAGGAGCACAGCCCGGAGGTTCTCCTGGCCGTACAGGCGGAGCACGAGGGTCTTGAGGTACTTGTACATGAACCCGTGCAGGGAGCCGACGTTGTCGCGGCCAAAAATCTCGGTGAAGGTGGCTGGGTACCAGCTCTCGAACAGCTTGCCCTCCTGCTGGAACACGTAGTGGTTAAGGTCCGGGTCGGCCGACACCACCACCGCTCGGCCGACGACGCTGGTCTTGAAGATGGTACCGTACCTATGCAACACACATCCAATCAATGTCAGAGCAAGCTCAGTCTCATGCATACTTACTCCAACAGTCCAATGTGATCATGAACTGATTGGGTTTGGATGCTGGCACCGTGGTGCATAACAGTGGTGCTGCGTGGTTAGTTAACTACCCTACCTGTTCACCCTGTCCTTGACAAAGGGGGAGAGGTCGCAGGTAGGATTAGGGGCGAAGAACTGCATGGTCTCGCCGAGGAGAGGGAGGCCGAGGGAGCCCGGAGGCAGCCGGCCATTCGCCTTGGGGTGGCTCCATCTGTACGCCCACAGGATGAATGCTACGGCCATGGCCAAGGCAACAACCCATAGTGCTTCCATGGACTCCAAGGTGTAACTAGAAGACTGTCAGCTAGGGCTACTGTATCGATCGATCCTATTAGATCAAGTCTAGGGCAATGGCGGTGCACGCGGAGGGAAGCGAGAAGAGAAGCTAGCGCAAGATATGGCTGCAACAAGTACGGGGAGCTATGTTGGGAGATCGGCTCGCTTTATATAGCGGTTTCGTCGGAAATGCCGCGGGAGGCTGCCAGGCAGGAACTTAAACAATTGGAAAGAGGAGAATTATTGCCGCAGAATCCTTCCAAGTGTGTTCTCTTTTTGACGGAGAAAAATCCTTCCAAGCTTGCGCAAGATCTGTTCTCGTGTGCTGTGGTGTTATGTTCCGACGACTGTGCTACACGCCACAGGGGGTAAGCTGTTGTGTTCTGAACTTTTGAGAGTGGTTAACACTTTCAATCTGGCCCTTGTCCGTGAGCATCATTCAGGATAAAAGCATGTCCAGCTAGCAATGTATTGGCCGGCTGTTCCCCAGACCATGAGTTGTTCTCTTGGCATCTGTTAGGTGATTACGCGAAACACTAAGCCATGCACTTAGGTTTAAAGATGGTCCATGTGTGGCCGTGTCTTCCCATTTTGCCTTTTGGTTGGACAGTAGTTATAGGTTCAATGCAGATGGCAATTAGTTCGACAGGATCAAACAGTTCGGTAGGAATGCGAAGGTCTGTTGTATTAGAAAGAAATCATAGTACTTGTGAACTGTCAAGACTAGGCCCTCCCATGTAAACTCTGTGGATAAGAAACTAAGAACACCTGGCGGGGTACACAGTAGAACAGTAGAAGAAATGGGTAGAATATCCACCGGCGCACCAGAATTGTCAAATGCCGATCGACAGCGAGTCAACACTTGTTTTTGTTATCGACCGCTTTTGGCGTGTTGCTGTGAGCATCCGAGCATGCATATGCATCGATCTAGTAAGACGTCGCGATCACAAGTGCGGTAGACCCACAGCCCCCATCTATGTACGTACTGTACCAGCGAGTGTAGGTACACGTTCTTCCCTTCCGGACTATCTTATGCATATAATCTGCTTGTGCTAGCCCCCCCCCCCCTGAATCCAGCACAGCAGCTAGCATACATGCATGCATACGCACTGCAGATCGGCATGGATCGCGGAATCTTCCATGAACGTCATACGCCCTGTCGTCGTTGGGACGATCGGTCGATCACGCGTGAACTTGCATTGTCACGTCAGGTTTATGTGTGTGTGCGCGTGTGTCCGTGGCAGGTGGTTCCACGTACGTGCGGCCACGTACGTACGCGCTCGTTCCTTCGGATCCATGCCGCCATTTTCGTCTGCATGCATGTCGGTCGTATCGATCTGGCCGGCCGGGTCGCCTTCCTCCAGATGTTCATGCATGCACCTTGCTTCCTTACGTACGTACGTGCATGCATACACGTGTGCTCGTTCGCGGATGAGTATTGCACCGTCCTATCAATTCTCCCCATTGATTTTTGATTAATGAATTGATCAGCTCCGCACGACCGGACTGCAGGTATGAAACCGTGACACGGCCGGCACCGGCACCACTGACGCTGACCGAAGATCGAAGATCGGTCTTGGAGAGGTGTAGTTGAGCAGCTAACTGAGGGAGATTGGCACATATCTAGCTAGTATCTCTGTGAAAGGTGGCGCTAGTAAAAACAAGTCTCGCTCCTGCTCCCGTAGTGGAGAACATATCCGCATAGCTCCATCCACGCCGTTCTTTAAATGCATCGTTGTTCCGTGGCTGGTTGGTTAACTCGAGCCGGAGAAGCGTAGACCACGAGTTATATTCGTGTAGATCGCCATGAGGCGATCGGTCGGTCGGGGGAAAAGGCTGATCGCGTCATTGCTTCCCAGCGACCATACTCAGTCTGAGGACGACAAGAGATCAATCCAAGAGCGAAGAGATCTGGACATCTAGCTAGAGAATTTGTCAACTAGAGTAGATAGATCGATGCCAAGCGCAAGCAATTCTTAGATTACATCCACACCTGTATAGCAATAATCCTATCATTATTCTGCACCTTATTCTTGTTCCGTGGATCCCCTTCCTCAGACCAGTTACCCATGGATTAGTTTAAGATCTCACAAAGATCTTCAATTGGTTGATATAAGATCACGAAGGCAAGGTGGGCGTGTATAACTTACACGCGGGAATCATCCGGGCTTATGCCCAAATCTTGGAGATATTCTATGTATCGGAACTCCAACCTCTAGCCTTTGCACCGGGAATAGGACTCCTGAACAAAAGTACTAAGGGCATCTCCAACACCGACTCCCAAACCGGAGTATCTGTTCGCCTGCTGGCCTGAAGAACCATGACTTTGGCATCATACGGTGAGCGGAGAGGTGAGGATGTCTGGTGAGTGGAGACAAAGGGCAGCAGAGAGGTGAGGATGTGTGGTGAGTGGAGACGGAGAGGAGATGAGAGACGGTGAGCAGAGAGGAGTGGTGCGGTGTGGTGCGGATGGCGCCGGAGCCGTGCGCAAATAGGCGTGGCCAAGCAAACAGATGGGCAACCGGCTTCAATGCGGCGCACCGACGAAAGTAGGCTTCTTGGTCGCCATGTCGGTATTGAAATGGTGTCGCCCATTGGTTCAGTTGCAAGCATCAAGCCCCGTGGAGTCGGTCCGCTTTGGAGTGGCCTGACCGACATGAATGTGCAGCGACCGCTTCGCGCGAAGAACGTTTTGGGATTAGACATTGCGGTCGTGGCGTCGGTTTGGATACCCGTAAGCTCCCCTAATTTGCGGCGTCCAATTCACAAAATTTCGAAGAAGCAGGCGCTTCCGTGGATCTATGTGGTACTACCTCCGTCCGGATTTATTAGGCCTAAAGACAACTTTTCTTAGACCAAGACACCTAGTAATTTGCTAAAATTAATTCTTTCATTTCACTCCCAATGCACTTTCTCACATGCATGCAGCCAATGAAAAAACACGCATGAAGTGTATTAATTTCTCAGCAATGGCACCAACAACAATGACTTCCAATGCAACTAATGAAATGCAACCAATGAAATGATTGCATGCATGCATCTTTCCAAAGAAAGACCTTATAAAAAGGGACATACTTGTGTTGCTAAGAGGTCTAATAAACCCGGACGGAGGGAGTACCGTGTAGCGCCCGGGGCGTTTCGGGAGTGAAAAAAGACGATTATCAAACGACGAGCATTTCGATTAATTACATCAATGCACAAGCTGCGTTCTTGTTTTCGTGTGTAACTGGATACGCCATCCGTTTGCTTAGCCGCGTAGATAGGTGTCCAGCCAAGCGGTCAAAGTCAGCCCTCTCTAGCCTCGATCAGTTACGGACCGGTCAAAGTACCCAGTTAAACGCCTCAGCGGATGAGTTTTTTTCCCTTTTCTTTTGATGAGAACCACCGGGATGCGTATATCTGCCTGCACTTCACGGCACCACACAAATGCCATCTTCATGAGAACGTATGCGTCCACATTCATGCATGCATGCATGCCTCAACAGTGTACCCGAAGGCTTATCATGCGTGCAACATCTATCCGAGCTCAGGAACTGGGCATACATAGACCGTACACGGATAAATTGTTTTCTTTTTTGCCTATGGTGCTGCGTTGTGGCTAACTATTGACTGAGCTTGCGTAGCATAAACCCAAAAGTTAACCCACTCACAAAGATCACTAAGATCATCGGTCAGTCTGATATAAGCTTCTTAGAGAAGGTTATACGTTACTCAACGTGCAGTAAACAATTGGCATGTTGGTCAGGGTATGAGAATAAAATTGGAAGGGACATATGGTGGTAAAGGTGGAATAAAGATAGGTACGTACACGTGAAACTGCGCCTATGTCCTGTTATTTCTTGAAAAGCACTTCTGTGTTCTTTTGCTTGGCGAACACAACACATTTCAGACATAGATCTTTTGACTGTCTTATTGGATTCTTTAAAGTGGCTATAACGTTTTGACCCATAAAGTCCAGATGATTTCACGTGAGGCACCCGCGTTAGGTTTTCATAAATACGAGTGCAATGATTTTTACTACAAAATTAGTTGCATTTTTATGCCCTAGCTACGATCCCGTGACAATAGTTTACCTCTTAGTTGTGACACTGATAATTTTTATTCCATTTTGTTACTTTCCCCAACTAAGAAGCTAGATCCATTTGGGCAGAAAATTCCAACGCGTACTCGTTAGAGGCAATACAAAATTCCCTGCAAAAAATAGGCAATATAAAATGATGTCAAACTTGATCATATTCAGTCAAATTCCAATGAAATGTTGCTGTTCAGGTATGACTAGCTCACCACATTGCTCATGTGTCATACTGAGACTGAGTTGTTCAGCTAGTCGTTTGACCCATCATCACTGACACATGGGTCCACCTTGTCAGCTTGGGTAAAATAATAAAATTAAGTACAACCCCGTCAGAGAGTCACTAATAAACTGACAAAATTCTTAATGTAAAAGTGCATGCTCTAGCCAATGCAACCAAAAGACCGATCTGATGGAAGAGACTAGACAGCACATTATACGTCAACACCCGTCCTCACGTGTGGCTCCCTTAAGTCTAAACAATTTAATTGCGCCAGCCGGGTCTTGAACTCGAGACCTCTTGGCTCTGATACCATGTAGAAGTGCATGCTCTGGCCAATGCAATCAAAAGATCGATCTGATGAAAGAGACTAGGCAGCACATTATATGTCAACACTTAAGACATGATAGGCGTTGCCACAAGATCACAACTAAGGGGGGAAAGGCAGAATTTGCTCAAAAGAAATGTTGCTAACCAAACACAAGACAAGACGGACGAGGTGTTAGTGTAGTAATACTATCACTTACCGTTCCTAGCAACTAAATTGTTCTTCGCCCTTGTTACAGCTTGTCCATATGCCAGTCTGCGCTAAACTCACATGAATATGACAAACCATGTTATACTGTCTGGATGTCTGTAACTGTCGAGTTGGCAGTTTGGAGAGATTATGCTGATTGCTAGCTACCGTAGAATCCGTAGAACATACTGTACTTGGTTTGCATGAGTTGTCACCTATGACTCCTAGCACAGACATGCAGACAACGTTCGTGCCTATGAACACCCATTTAGTTGATATTTCAGGGATTTCGGGCCAATTTTCTTATTCTGTTTTATTGGCTGGCATCGTTCGCAGGTAGCAGTAGCCAGCAGCCCATCTCGTTCCCTTTCTGAAAGATCAACCGAGGTGCAAGTTGAGAGGTGCCATGTTTCCAAAGGCAATGACCTGACAAGAATTGCAGTTGGGTTTTGTCGATAGACTGGTCAAGGGAAAACCTCGGATGCATGCGCATGCATGGACACTTGAAGCAACAAGAAAATGTGTCAACTTGCTGGTGCTTCATATGCTATGCTCCTCTTTAGACCCAAAGACTTTCGCCTGGTGGTTCATATAAAGCCACAAAATCTTGTAACAGACGCCACACCCACTGAAAACCTCAGTTTGCAATTACAGTCGAAAACCGGGCAGAAATGCAAAGCAAATCGGCCGGCCGCCGCACCACGTACGCAGCTCTCTGAGCCAACAAAGTCTTAATTAACGACTGAAGAGCCCTGATCGCCTTCATCGCGCCCCCGCCGCGCTTGCCAGCCACTAAGTCATTATGCAGGTGGATTTTTTTAATGCAAATACTTTTACTCTTGCCGTTACAAAACAAAACAAAAAAGAATCCCCACCTGCGCATCACCCGGTTTTCAAAATGTGAAGTTTTTTTTTTTTGAAACGGAAAAATGTGAAGTTTTTCACATTCAAAATGGGCCGAATTGGGAGGTCTGGCTTGCATCAACATGCCTACTCAACAAGGATCCACGGGCCCAGGAAAAGCAGCCCAGGATAATAAAAAGTTTAATCACCGGACCGTAAAAACAGTTCAAGTCAGGACGGAACAAATTAACCTGTTCATGTACTGCAAAACTGTTGGCCTTGCTGTTACAACTGTTAGCTGTGAGTGTTTGGACACTTCTCCGTACTGTCCAAAATATGTGGATGTATGGGCCAATGGGAGAGCTTCAGATCAGACTCTTTAGACTTTAGAGAGGCCTCCTGCCCTGTCAATATGTCTGTATCAATTCAATTCATGACCCCATTATCCCCCCTAGCGCTTCTGAGACGGTCCCCATTTTGTCGCCGGTCGGGCATCCTGAGCATGTAGCCTCGCACAGTTGCGAGATCTGAAGAAGAAAAAAGGCATATGGCCTCACACAGCTGCGAGATCTGAAAGCCCAAGTCGGCTATGAATAAAACCTGAATCCAGTGTTGCTCATTAGTTAACTTTTCTGAACACATAGCCAAGCTGGATTTTAAATACTCCTTCCGTATCAAAGTAGAAGACGTTTTTTGACAGTCGTAGTATCAAAAAACATGTTATATTTTGATAGAGGGAGTAACTCGCAAACAGTACTTCTATTAATCACTTGATGCAATTTAGCGATCAAGTGACACATACAAATGATGCTGTGTTTTACAACTTACTTGGAGACGAATTCCTATATAAAGACATAAATAAAGAGCATAAAATAGGCAGTTCATGGGGCTACAACAAATGGCGATCCAACTTTGAGATCTTCTGAGCAATGTGCTTATGAGCAATACTATATAGATGCTATACTACTGGTGCTATTGGTCTTGGTTCTTGGCAGTCCAATACGTCTTGGCAACCAGGAGGATCTTCTCCCGGACGAGCGGGCCGTCTTCGTGGTCGACGATCTGGCTGTCCCACCTCATCCCGTCGGCGACGCTCTTGACCTTCACCAGCATGTCCACGTCGTCTCTGATGATCACCGTGCCCTCGGGCCTCAGGACCCTGTCCATCTCCAGCAGAATGGTGTCCATCTCACACCTTGCAGAGTCGCAAGCCGGCCCATCGTCAGAGAGGGTGAACACTGACGCAAGTTAATTACAGGGGAGTTTTGATGCGGATCATGTATGTATGTTACCTGCTCTTGTACAGAGTGAACACCGAGTCGGCGTGGATGAGATCGTAGGTCCGTGGATAGGTGGACGTGCCCTCGCACCTGCAGTAAATTAATGGATGCAACGAGATCAGAAACCATTGCGAGACCACGACGCCGACACCGACACCGGCACACCGCTGGTGATCACTGTGGTAGGGCCTTGTAGTGGTACGATTGATGTGCCCTGTGGTAGAGGACTAACCAGTCCTGGTAGCTTCCGATGAGGCCGCGCTCGTAGACCACCCCGAGTGCGCTGGAGTTGGCCACGTTCGGGACCATGTTCATGACCCACAGCGGGTAACTCGCCAGCGCCGCCGCGAAACCGCCGAGGCGGGCGTTCATGTCGAGCACGTTCCGGTACCGTCCTTTCTGCTCGAACTGGTTGATCACCGCCTTGTAGTGGCGGACCCGCTTCTTCCACAGCTCCGTGTCCTGCAGGAACGCCTTGGCCGTCACGCCCTTGACCGTGCCCCGGGAGACCCTGGGCGGCACGGCCGTGAGCCTCTGCGGCCACTTCTTCACCGCGCCGCCGGCGACCTCGCTCGCGTCGGAGACCTCCGGCAGCGGCGTCACGCAGGCCTCCATCTTGTCGTACCTACCGTGAGAGGTGAATTACAACAATGAAACTAGTAAGTAAGTAAGTGTGCCATTGATTTGATTGACCAAAATGTTGATGACTCGATGCGGTGCTGTAATTAATAATTACCATGCTGCGTCGGCATTTTTCTTGGAGCAGAAGGGCGGCGACTTGGCGGCCTTGCGGGAGGCCTTGCAGCCGGCGTGGTTGGCGGGTTTCTGCCAGACGGCGATGTCGCCGGCCTCCTTGATCTTCTTCCAGCAAAGGCTCCGGGCGACCGCCTCGATCGCCTCCTGCTCGGCGTTGAGGTCCTCCTTGCTCCTCTCCCACCCCTTCCAGTACTTCTTCCAGTTGATGGGCGGCCCGGACAGGATCCAGTACCCGCCGGGGCGCAGGACACGGTCCACCTCGATCAGGTACAATCCATCTGCACGTTTTTTCACAGCGCACGCCTGAGCTGAGTGACCAGGGGTGGAATGGAATTGCGTTTCGGTGAAGAGATGACGGTGGGGCGTACCGTAGAGGTGCCAGGGGATGAGGCAGCGGGAGCAGTGCGCCATGTCGAAGGCGCGGGCCGGGTAGGTGAGGCGGTTGGAGGCGAGGACGCCGATCATGGCGGGGACGCCGCGCTCCAACGCGAACTGCACCTGCGCCTCGTGCGAGTCCCGCGGCGCGAAGGACATGGCCAGGATGTCCCGGGAGAGCAGGTACGCGCCCCAGCTCGCCACCTGCAGCACGCCCGCTCACGACGCATCAGAGACAAAGAAATGCTACCACTACTACGTGCCATTCCCATGCTACGTAATACTACCACCACGGTTGGCTTGTTCTGAGGTCGAAAGTGGAAAGTTTCTTCCTACGGAATTACTTCAGAGTTCAGATAGGAGGTCGCGTCTGTGAAGGCAAGTGGTACTAAAATTCAGCCGTATGCGGATCAGCGAATGCACGTGAAGGCGGTACATTTGATCGCAAAAAAAAGGTACCCTAAAAACGTTACTGAAAAGATAGACGACACTTGAACGGTGTCACAGGTGCAGACTGGCAGTGCCCATAATTGTGCTACTGTGCATTCGTTGAAAAAAGGCCACGATATTTTTGTCAATGGCCCTGTTTGGACTCTAACACAGTTAGAGTTAGAGTTATTTTCTAACCCACTCTAACTCAAATAAGCACCTCTCCACCAGGATAGTTGGGTTAGATGGAACTAACCCACTCTAACCCTTCCCGTTTGGATACTTTTGGCTTATTTGAGCCCCCAACTAACCCAAACTAGCTCTAACCCCGTGATCCAAACAGGGCCAATAACTTTGTGGCACCAGCTGAAAAGTGACAGGTCAAGTTTTTTTTAATGAGTGGCAGCTGAGAACTGACCAGTCAAGTGACAAGCAGATTCAAATATTGAAAAATTGAACAAATGTGTTATTACTAATTAATTCACCCCATGTAATATGTTTTCAACATTCTGCAGTTTGTTCTCTGCTACAATCTGAGAGTGTCTGACAGACCTGTTTGACCTCGGTTGAGCAAGAAATGTTCGCGTTTCCATTTCTCACTACTCCAGATGTAGTAATAGTGTAATACTACCACAAGAACTAAGCTGGTTTCGAGGAAGCAATCCATTCTAAACCTAGTTACGCAATCAGAGCCAATTAAGATTCAGAAGCTTGGTAACTTACCCCGCAGCCGGTGTCGAGCGCGGTGCGGATGGAGCCGTCGTGGAGCGGGATGAGCTTCCCAATGTCGTCGATGTAGGCGTCGGCGCCGTGCGGGAACATGGTCCCGCCGCCGGGGAACCGGAGCTTGTCCCCGTCCACGCGGATCCAGTTCTGCACCGCCTTCTCCACGGTGAGCTCCTTGTGCGGCACGTTGGCGAACCACGCGACGTCGCGGCTGGCCGGCCACGGGAACGGGTTGCGGTACCCGGCCGGCGCCGGCACCAGGCACCGCAGCCGCTCGCGCCCCGAGGGGCAGTGCCGCTCCCGGTACACCAGCCGGTCCCGCGGGTACCGCAGCGACCGCTTCACGTCCTCGCACGGCGTGTACTCCGAGTACTCGGCCGGGCACGCCGGGTACCTCCGCGGCGCCGAGGACGCCGAGGACGCGGCCCTGGACGCCACGGCGTCGACCGCCGCCGCGTGGTGCGCGGAGAAGTCGAGGGACTGAGCGGTGGTGGTGGTGGTGGTGGAGGGGGTGAGGGTGGTGGTGGTGCAGGAGATGTCGGTGGCAATGGTGACGGAGCGGGAGGGGGAGGAAGGGGAGAAGCCGCCGCCGTGGTGCCAGGCGCCCAGGAGGTAGGAGGCGGAGCAGAGGAGGGCGACGGCGGCGACCGGCAGGAAGAAGGAGCGCCGGGCGGCGGAGTGGGCTGGCGGGATGTGCAGCTTCGTGGCCGCCGAGCGGACCCCCATTGCTCCTTCCTCGCTCTGCTTCGGCAAGCACCCACCCGCCCTGTGCTCACTGCTCAGTGCCCACTTCACTCTGGCTTGGTCAGTGTGGTCACTCACTGAGCTGGTAGCCCTGCCCGTTAGGTAGCCAGGCGGGGACACGGGTGTGAATAGCGCGTCCCGTTTGATTTGATCTACTGTGCGCGGATTAGGTGGTGATTACGAGTAAAAGTCACCCGTAAACATCTGTTCACCGCGCATCGCTCTGTAATTCTGTGTTCTTGTCAAGAATGTTCAGCTCGTGAGGCCACTGGATCTCGATGCTCATGTGATTTGCTCACTGCACACCATCGTAACCTTTTGTTATTTGTCTTTACTGCTCATTGCCGGTGGCTCTGGCAGGTGTTGGAAACATTCGCTGAGCTCAAGTATAAACAAATAGTAGAGTGCGGCGTTTCGGTGCCCAGACTAATCTACATCCGGATAGAAAAAAATTTCAAAACAAATACTAGAAAAATTCAAAAATTCTGATTTTTTTGTGTAGTAGATAATTTGATGTGTGAGGTTCGCTTCAATTTTCAGATCATTTGAACATCTGAGCAGCTCTCAGCAAAAAAGACAAATCAGGCCAGAACAGTGCGTGAACAGTAAACTTTTTTACATACCCCAAATTTGTATTTTTTGCCGAGAGCTGCTGAGATTTTCAAATGATTTGAAAATTGGAGCGAACCACACGCATTAAATGATCTATTACACAAAAAAGTTTGGAATTGTCTGAATTTTTCTAGTATTTGTTTTGAATTTTTTTGTCGGCACGGGTGCAGATGAGTCTGGGCTCAGAAATGAATTATCGCAAATAGCAACAGTTTTATCAGGGCATCTCCAACGTTAACCTACCAATTTGTTTCGGCATCCGTCCACGAATAGGGGACCAGTCCACCGACATTGATGTTTAAGACCGTCATCCAACGTTGCCGGCATATATTTCAACAACTAATTGAACTAACCGGACAAAATTCATGTAAAACAACGGATTTCATATAAACCGGACGACGTTCATATAAACATGGCAGATTTTCAAACATTTAGTGAAAAACCGTTCCGGCCCTATCCTGAGAGCAACTCCAACGCGGCGACCCGTTTCGTCCACCGTTGTGCGTTTGGGTCGTCGCGGACAAAAGTGCTGGCCCAACGCGCCGACCCATTGTCAAAACGTGTCTGCTTCGCGTCTGCGCCAACCCATTTTTGGCCCAAATTTCGGCCTGAAATGCATCAACGCGGACGCGAAGCGGACATGCCATGCGTCCTCTCATTGTCTGCTGCGTCCCCACATGGCGACCGGTCAACTACCTCCCGCGTCTTTATTTATCACGACCGCAGATCGCGGGCCCACGCGTCAGCAATGGCGGACGGCCATTTTTAATCCTAGCGTGCGGGGAGGGGGAGGGTGTTGGGAAACGTAGCATGCAATTTCAAAAAAATTCCTACGTTCACGCAAGATCTATCTAGGAGATGCATAGCAACGAGAGGGGGAGAGTGTGTCCACGTACCCTCGTAGATTGAAAGCGGAAGCGTTTGCTCAACGCGGTTGATGTAGTCAAATGTCTTCTCGTTCTGACTGATCAAGTACCGAACGTACGACACCTCCGAGTTCTACACACGTTCAGCGCGATGACGTCCCTCGAGCTCTTGATCGAGCAGAGGGTCAAAGGAGTAGATGAGATCCGTCAGCACGATGGCGTGGTGACGGTGACGGTGATGTGATCTGGGCAGAGCTTCACCTAAGCACCGCGAGAATATGACCGGAGGCGTCAACTGTGGAGGGGGGCGCCGCACACGGCTAAGAGCAAATTGGTGTGTCTCCTAGGAGCGCCCCCTCCCATATATAAAGGAGGGAGAGGGAGGGGAGGCCGGCCTAGGGCGCGCCAAGTGGGGAGGAATCCCACTTGGACTCCTAGTCCTATTGCCCCCCCTTCCTTCTAACGGAGGGAGAATGGGGGAAGGAGAGGGAGAGGGAGAAGGAAAGGGGGGTCGCGCCCCCTCCCCTTGTCCAATTCGGACTCCCCATGGGGGCGCGTGCCACCCTCTTGTGGGCTGCCTTGCCTCTCCCGTATGGCCCATATGGCCCATTACTTCCCCTGGGAGGTTCCGGTAACCCCTCGGTACTCCGATAAATACCTGAAACACTTCGAAACCATTCCGGTGTCCGAATACCACCTTCCAATATATCAATCTTTACCTCTCGACCATTTCGAGACTCCTCATCATGTCCGTGATCTCATTCGGGACTCCGATCAACCTTAGGTCACCAAAACACATAACTCATATAATACATATCGTCATCGAAGGTTAAGAGTGCGGACCCTACGGGTTCGAGAACTATGTAAACATGACCGAGACACCTCTCAAGTAAATAACCAATAGCGGAACCTAGATGCTCGTATAGGTTCCTACATATTCTACGAAGATCTTTATCGGTCGAACCGCTATGTCAACATGCGTTGTTCCCTTTGTCATCAGTATGTTACTTGCCCGAGATTCGATCATCGGTATCTTCATACCTAGTTCAATCTCGTTACCGGCAAGTCTCTTTACTCGTTCTGTAATGCATCATCCCGCAACTAACTGATGTCGCTTGAAGCTACATCAGTTTTTCCCCCAAAGAGGAAGGGATGATGCAGCACAGCGGTGGTAGGTATTTCCCTCAGATATGAAACCAAAGTTATCGAACCAGTAGGAGAACCAAGCAACACAATGTAAGACAGCCCCTGCACACAAATAACAACACCTCGCAACCTGATGTGTTAAAGGGGTTGTCAATCTCTTTCGGGGTACGGCGCCTCAAGATAGGCAAAGGACGTGAGGTAAATTTGTAGATGGGATAAATAGACCGCGGAACAAATAAATTGCAACAAGGTATTTTGTATTTTTTAGTTTAATAGATCTAAAAATAAATGCAAGGAAAAAGTAGAACGCAAGGCTAATATATGTGAAAGAAGACCCGGGGCCTGTAGGTTTCACTAGTGGCTTCTCTTGAGAAAAATAGCAAACGGTGGGTGAACAAATTACTGTTGGACAATTGATAGAACTTCAAATAATCATGACGATATCCAGGCGATGATCATTATATAGGCATCACGTCCAAGATTAGTAGACCGACTCCTGCGTGCATCTACTACTATTACTCCACACATGGACCGCTATCCAGCATGCATCTAGTGTATTAAGTTCATGGAAAAACGGAGTAATGCAATAAGAACAATGACATGATGTATACAAGATCCTTTTATCTATTGCAGCAGATATGGATCCCGTCTTTTTATCCTTAGTAGCAACGATACATACGTGTTGGTTCCCTTTCTATCACTGGGATCAAGCACCGTAAGATCGAACCCACTACCAGGCACCTCTTCCCATTGCAAGATAAATAGATCAAGTTGGCCAAACAAAACTCAAATATCGGAGAAGAAATACGAGGCTATAAGAGATCACGCATATAAGAGATCAAAGAACTCAAATAACTTTCATGGATATAAAAAGATATAACTGATCATAAACTCGAAGTTCATCAGATCCCAACAAACACACCGCAAAAAGGACTTACATCATATGTATCTCCAAAAGATCATTGTATTGATAATCAAGAGAGAGAGAGGAAGCCATCTAGCTACTAACTACGGACCCGAAGATCTACAAAGAACTACTCACGCATCATCGGAGAGGCACCAATGGAAGTGGTGACCCCTCTGTGATGGTGTCTAGATTGGATCTCCGTGTTCTGGACTCTGCGGCGGCTGGATGAAAATTTCGTCGACTCCTTTAGGGTTTTTGGAATATTGGGGTATTTATAAAGCAAAGAGTCGGTCCAGGGGGCACCCGAGGTGGGCACAACCCACCTGGGCGCGCCTGGGCCTCCTGGCATGCCCAGGTGGGTTGTCTCCTCCTCGGGACTCCCCCCAGGTGCAACCAGGGCCCATTGTGTTCCTTCTGGTCCATAAAAAATCATCATAAATTGGCGTGGTATTTGGACCCCTTCTGATATTGATTTCCTGCGATGTAAAAAACATTTAGAAAACAACAACTGGCACTTGGCACTATGTCAATAGGTTAGTACCAAAAAATGATATAAAATGACTATATAATGATTATAAAACATCCAAGATTGATAATAAAACAACATGGAATAATAAAAAATTATAGATACGTTGGAGACGTATCAGCATCCCCAAGCTTAACTCCTGCTCGTCCTCGAGTAGGTAAGTGATAAAACAGAATTTTTGATGTGGGGTGTTGTTTATCATGTCATATCATATTCTCTTTTTCATAGCATGGACATTTGGACCTTTATGTGATTCAAAGAAATAGTCTAGTTTTGACATAATAATTTAGATACTCAAGCATATCAACAAGCAACCGTGTCTTTCAAAATATCAATGTTAAACAAGTTATCCCTAGCCCATCATGCTCAAACATTGATCCATTCATGAAACAAACTCGAATATTAGCTACACCCAATACTTAAGTACGATCATATTGTCCCCTAGTTGGTGCTTTTACAAGAGAGGATGGAGACTCAATTTCAAAAATAAAAATTGCATAAAGTAAAAGAAAGGCCCTTCGCAGAGGGAAGTAGGGATTTGTAGAGGTGCCGGAGCTCGAAGAGAAAAAAAATAGAGATAAAAACATTTTGGGAGGTGTATCCATCCCACCAACGAAAACGACTTGGAGCATCCCAACACTTTCCATGCTAGATATATCATAGGCGGTTCCTAAACAGAAAATAAAGTTTATTCCTTTTTTCACCATAACTTTCACTTTCCATGGCTAGCCGTATCCACGGGTTCCCTCCATACCAACACTTTCCAAGAAATTTATTATTTGACAACATAAAGTAAATTCATTTTTGCATTTTGGGACTAGGCATCCCTAATACCTTTGCCTTACTCTCGTGCAATGACAAGTGAATAAAAAATCATCATGAGAATAACACATCTAGCATGGAAAATATTAGCTACCCGTTACCGTTTTGCGAGCGAAACAAACACACAAAAGAGAAGTTCATTTTGAAAATTAGAGATGGCACATGCAAATTTTCTTAGAATGGCAAAAGAATACCACATATAGGTAGATATAGTGGACTCATGTGGCAAAACTGGTTTAAAGGATTTTGGATGCACAAGTAGAGGTCATACTTGGTGCAAAATGAAGGCTAGCAAAAAGATTGAGAAGCGACCAACCAAGAAACGAATAATCTCATAAGCAAGCATTGAGCATAATTAACACCGAATAATTCACCACAAGTAGGATATAATTTTCATTGCATGATTGACTTTTGTGCATGCACAGGGAATCACAAACCTTAACACCAATATTCCAACTAGCGCACAATTACTCACCAACATGACTGACATATCACATCATTATATCTCAGAACTATTACTAAGAATCAAGTTTATTTTGTCCAATGATCTTCATGACATATATTTTTATTTCTTTATCCTTCTTGGATATCTATCACTTTGGGACTAATTTTCATGTGTTGCTTTTCATAAGCTCAAACAAATATAAGTGAAGATCATGAGCATAACATATTTTCTTTCTCTCAAAATAATTTAAGTGAAGCAAGATAGAATTTCTTCAAAATTTTACTAACTCTCAAATAAATCTAAGTGAAACAAGAGAGCATTTTCTTCAAAAATACTAAGCACACCGTGTTCAAAAAGATATAAGTGAAGCACTAGAGCAAGTCCATTGCTCATAAAAATTTAAGTGAAGCATAGAGAGCAATTCTAACAAGTCATGGCATAATTTTGCCTCTCTCAAATAGGTGTGTCCAGCAAGGATTGATGAATTAAAACACAAAATAAAACAAGCAAATACACATATCATACAAGACGCTTCAAGTAAAACACATATCATGTGACGAATAAAAATATAGTCTCGAGTAAAATACCGATGGTCGTTAGAAGAAAGAGGGGATGCCACTCGGGGGCATCCCCAAGCTTAGTTGGTTGCTCATTCTTGGATAATAGCTTGGGATGCCGGGGAATCCCCAAGCTTAGGCTCTTCCATCCTTCTCTCATCCATCGTAAGATAACCCAAAACTTGAAAACTTCAATCAGACAAAACTCGACAAAACCCTTGTGAGATTCGTTAGTAAAAGAAAGCAAACCACTACTATAAGTGATGTGTCAAACCAATTATTATTATTTTTTGTATTATATCTAATTTATTCCAACTTTTCTATGGCAAAAACCCATCAAAGAAAACCATAGAGCCATCAAAATAAGCACACAACACAAAGAAAACAGAATCTGTCAAAACAGAACAGTCTGTAGTTATCTGGAACTTTCGAATACTTCTGTAATTCCCAAAATTCGACAAAATTAGGACGACCAGAATAATTTGTATATTAATATTCTACAAAAAGAATCAGAGCAAAATATCTTTTCTGTGATTTATGATAATTATTTTCGTGAGCACAAAGTTTCTGCCTTTTTCAGCAAAGATCAAACAACTATCACCCTGGAAGATCCTAAAGGCTTTACTTGGCACAAACATTAACTAAAACACAAAAAACACAATCATAACAGTAGCATAATTGTGCTAACACTCAAGAACAAAAATCAAAAAGCAAAAATAAATTTTATTCATTGGGTTGCCTCCCAACAAGCGCTATAGTTTTACGCCCTTAGCTAGGCATAAAGCAAGGATCTAAGTTTTGTTATCCTTGTCCAACTCTTCAATCAAACACTTAGAATCCTTAAAATATTTAGCATAAAGACCTTCAATAGAAATACTCCTAGGAGTAAATTTAAATATTTCATTCTTACAAAAAGGATCTTTTATCACCTCAACAAAATCCGGATGGATGCTAATCATCTTAAGGTCTCCTTTATCATTATTACTAGAAGATGCACCCTTGTTCCTAGATTTCTTATTTTTTACGGGAATTTCCTCAACAATTTTAGTGGTAGTAAAAGTCGTGCTTAGATTACTAAAGATTTCTTCCATTTTATCAATCCGAGACGTACTTTCTTCTATTCTTTCATGGATTAAGGTACTCCTCTCTTTTAACAACTTAAAGATATCACCCGCTTTTGACCCAAGGTTAGTAGCAAAATTATGCATATTTTTGTATATAATTTACATATGATATTCGGTGAGCATTTTATTTTCAATAACATCTAGTCTTTCCATAACATGCTCAAGAGTCAAAATTTTTTCATTAACCATAAGAGGTGGAGAGCCTACTAAATTTCCCATAGCATTAAGAGCATCAAAAGGAGGACTCATTAAGAAATTTCCATCGGTAATCGTATCAAGGATGAATCTATACCAAGTGGTGATGCCAACATAAAAACAACACAAAAGCACAACAGTAGATTGCTTACGGATAGATCTATTATGAGCAATGCAAATTCTATACCAATCATCTTTTAAATTTTCTCCTCCCCTTTGTTTAAAGTTGAGGACCTCGTCCACGGAAGTGCAAGCAATAGAGGAAGAACTATCCATACACTACAAAAAAAAGACACATCCGTGACATTTTGGGCAGAACGAATTTTTTTTCTGTCATACTTATGACACTTCTATGATGATAATTGTGACAAAACCCGGTAGCATCATAGATGTGATGGGCTCCTACTTCTATGACAAAAAATCATGACAGAAATGGGTTTCGTCCTGGGCGGGCCGGAGACGTAGCTGCATGACATTCTTGGGCTGTGCGTCATGGAAAAAACCATGGTAGAAGCGAGGGCGAGGAAAATATCAGGGAGTTCCCGGTTACGGTGGGTGGTTGGGGGCCGAGTGATGCACGGTTCTCTCGTGCACGTACTGTTGGGGAACGTAGTAATTTCAAAAAAATTCCTACGCACACGCAAGATCATGGTGATGGCATAGCAACGAGAGGGGAGAGTATTGTCCACGTACCCTCGTAGACCGTAAGCGGAAGCGTTATGAGAACGCGGTTGATGTAGTCGTACGTCTTCACGATCCGACCGATCCAAGTACCGAACGTATGGCACCTCCGAGTTCAGCACACATTTAGCTCGATGACAATCCCCGGGCTCCGATCCAGCAAAGCGTCGGGGATGAGTTCCGTCAGCACGACGGCGTGGTGACAATGATGATGTTCTACCGGCGCAGGGCTTCGCCTAAACTCCGTGACGATATGACCGATGTGGAATATGGTGGAGGGGGGCACCGAACACGGCTAAGGAACGATCCGTAGATCAACTTGTGTGTTATGGGGTGCCCCCCTGCCCCCGTATATAAAGGAGGGAGGGGGAGGTGCGGCCGGCCAAGGAGGGCGCGCCAAGGAGGAGTCCTACTCCCACCTGGAGTAGGATTCCCCCCTTCCAAGTAATAGGAGTAGGAGTCAAGGAAAGGGGGAAGAGAAGAGAAGGAAGGAGGGGGCGCAGCCCCTCCCCCTAGTCCAATTCGGACTAGGCCTTGGGGGGGCGCCCAACCTCTCGTCTCTCTTTCCCCTAAAGCCCAATAAGGCCCATATACTCCCCGGCGAATTCCCATAACTCTCCGGTACTCCGAACAATACCCGAATCACTCGGAACCTTTTCGAACTCCGAATATAGTCATCCAATATATCGATCTTTATGTCTCGACCATTTCGAGACTCCTCGTCATGTCCCCGATCTCATCCGGGACTCCGAACTCCTTCGGTACATCAAAACTCATAAACTCATAATATAACTGTCATCGAAACCCTAAGCGTGAGGACCCTACGGGTTCGAGAACTATGTAGACATGACCGAGACACGTCTCCGGTCAATAACCAATAGCGGAACCTGGATGCTCATATTGGCTCCCACATATTCTACGAAGATCTTTATCAGTCAAACCGCATAACAACATACGTTGTTTCCTTTGTCATCGGTATGTTACTTGCCCGAGATTCTATCGTCGGTATCCAATACCTAGTTCAATCTCGTTACTGGAAAGTCTCTTTACTCGTTACGTAATGCATCATTCCGTAACTAACTCATTAGCTACATTGCTTGCAAGGCTTATAGTGATGTGCATTACCGAGAGGGCCCAGAGATACCTCTCCGACAATCGGAGTGACAAAACCTAATCTCAAAATACGCCAACCCAACATGTACCTTTGGAGACACCTGTAGTAATCCTTTATAATCACCCAGTTACGTTGTGACGTTTGGTAGCACCCAAAGTGTTCCTCCGGTAAACGGGAGTTGCATAATCTCATAGTTACAGGAACATGTATAAGTCATGAAGAAAGCAATAACAACATACTAAACGATCAAGTGCTAAGCTAACGGAATGGGTCAAGTCAATCACATCATTCTTCTAATGACGTGATCCCATTAATCAAATGACAACACATGTCTATGGTTAGGAAACATAACCATCTTTGATTAATGAGCTAGTCAAGTAGAGGCATACTAGTGACACTATGTTTGTCTATGTATTCACACATGTATTATGTTTCCGGATAATACAATTCTAGCATGAATAATAAACATTTATCATGAAATAAGGAAATAAATAATAACTTTATTATTGCCTCTAGGGCATATTTCCTTCAAACTCCCACTTGCACTAGAGTCAATAATCTAGTTCACATCGCCATGTGATTTAACATCAATATTCATATCTGTATATGATTAACACCCATAGTTCACATCGTCATGTGACCAACACCTAAAGGGTTTACTAGAGTCAATAATCTAGTTCACATCGCTTATGTGATTAACACCCAAAGAGTACTAAGGTGTGATCATGTTTTGCTCGTGAGAGAAGCTTAGTCAACGGGTCTGTCACATTCAGAGCCGTATGTATTTTGCAAATATTCTATGTCTATAATGCTCTGCACGGAGCTACTCTAGCTAATTGCTCCCACTTTCAATATGTATCCAGATTGAGACTTAGAGTCATCTGGATCGGTGTAAAAGCTTGCACCGATGTAACTCTTTACGACGGGCTCTTTTATCATCTTCATAATCAAGAAATATTTCCTTAGTCCTCACTAAGGATATTCTTGACCAATGTCCAGTGATCTACTCTTAGATCACTATTGTACTCCCTTGTCAAATACATAGCAAGGTATACAATAGGTCTGGCACATAGCATAGCATACTTTATAGAACCTATGACTGAGGCATAGGGAATGACTTTTCATTTTCTTTCTATTTTCTGCCATGGTCTGGTTTTGAGTCTTACTCAACATCACACCTTTGTATCACAGGCAAGAACTCTTTGTTTGACTGTTCCATTTTGAACTACTTCAAAATCTTGTCAAGGTATGTACTCATTGAAAAATCTTATCAAGCGTTTTGATCTATCTCTATAGATCTTGATGCTCAATATGTAAGCAGCTTCACCGAGGTCTTTCTTTGAAAAACTCTTATTCAAGTATCCTTTCATGCTATCCAGAATTTCTATATCATTTCCAGTCAACAATATGTCAACCACATATAATATTAGAAATGCTACAGAGCTCCCACTCACTTTCTTGTAAATACAGGCTTCTCAAAAAGTCTGTATAAAACCATATGCTTTGATCAAACTCATCAAAGCGTATATTCCAACTCCGAGATGCTTGCACCAGTCCATCGATGGATCGCTGGAGCTTGCACATTTTGTTAGCACCTTTCGGATCGACAAAACCTTCTGGTTGCATCATATACAAATCTTCTTCCAGAAATCCATTCAGGAACACGGTTTTGATATCCATTTGCCAGATTTCATAAAATGTGGCAATTGCTAACATGATTCGGACAGACTTAAGTATCGTTACGAGTGAGAAAATCTCATCATATTCAACACCTTGAACTTGTCGAAAACCTTTCGCAACAAGTCGAGCTTGTAGATAGTAACACTACTATCAACGTCCGTCTTCCTCTTGAAGATCCATTTATTTTCTATGGCTTGCCGATCATTGGGCAAGTCCACCAAAGTCCACACTTTGTTCTCATACATGGATCCTATCTCAGATTTCATGGCCTCCAGCCATTTCGCGGAATCTGGGCTCATCATTGCTTCCTCATAGTTCGTAGGTTTATCATGGTCTAGTAACATGACTTTCAGAACTGGATTACCGTACCACTCTGGTGCGGACCGTACTCTGGAAGACCTACGAGGTTCTGTAGTAACATGATCTGAAGTTTCATGATCATCATCATTAGCTTCCTCACTAATTGGTGTAGGAATCACTAGAACTGATTTCAGTGATGAACTATTTTCCAATTCGGGAGAAGGTACAGTTACCTCATCAAGTTCTACTTTCCTCCCACTCACTTCTTTCTAGAGAAATTCCTTCTCTAGAAAGGATCTATTTTTAGCAACGAATATCTTGCCTTTGGATCTGTGATAGAAGGTGTACCCAACGGTTTCCTTTGGGTATTCTATGAAGACGCACTTCTCCGATTTGGGTTCGAGCTTATCAGGTTGAAAACCTTTTTCATATAAGCATCGCAAGTCCAAACTTTAAGAAACGACAACTTGGGTTTCTTGCTAAACCACAGTTCATATGGTGTCGTCTCAACGGATTTAGATGGTGCCCTTTTAACGTGAATGCAGCTGTCTCTAATGCATAACTCCAAAAGAATAGTGGTAATCAGTAAGAGACATCATAGATCGCACCATATCCAATAAAGTGCGGTTACGACATTCGGACACACCATAATGTTGTGGTGTTCCAGGTGGCGTGAGCTGTGAAACTATTCCACATTGTTTTAATTGAAGACCAAACTCGTAACTCAAATATTCGTCTCCGCGATCAGATCATAGAAACTTTATTTTCTTTTTACGATGATTTTTCCACTTCACTCTGAAATTCTTTGAACCTTTCAACTATTTCAGATTTATTTTTCATCAAGTAGATATACCCATATCTGCTCAAATCATCTTGTGAAGGTCAGAAAATAACGATACTTGCCACGAGCATCAACACTCATTGGATCGCATACATCGGTATGTATTATTTTCAATAAGTCAGTAGCTTGTTCCATTGTTCCGGAGAACGGAGTTTTAGTCATCTTACCCAAAAGGCACGGTTCGCAAGCATCAAATGATTCATAACCAAGTGATTCCAAAAATCCATCTTTATGGAGTTTCTTCATGCACTTTACACCGATATGACCCAAACGGCAGTGCCACAAATAAGTTGCACTATCATTATTAACTTTGCATCTTTTGGCATCAATATTATGAATATGTGTATCACTACGATCGAGATCCAACAAACTATGTTCATTGGGTGTATGACCATCGAAGGTCTTATTCATGTAAACAGAATAACAATTATTCTCTAACTTTAAATGATTAACCGTATCACAATAAACATGATCAAATCATATTCATGCTCAACGCAAATGCCAAATAACATTTATTTAGGTTCAACACTAATCCCGAAAGTATAGGGAGTGTGCGATGATGATCATATCAATCTTGGAACTACTTCCAACACGCATCGTCACCTCACCCTCAACTAGTTTCTGTTTATTCTGCAACTCCCGTTTCGAGTTACTACTCTTAGCAACTGAACCTAGTATCAAATACCAAGGGGTTGCTATAAACACTAGTAAATTACACATCAATAACATGTATATCAAATATACCTATGTTCACTTTGCCATCCTTCTTATCCGCCAAATATTCAAGGCATTTCCCCTTCTAGTGACCATTTCCTTTGCAGTATAATCACTCAGTTTCAGGCTTTGGTCCAGCTTTGGGCTTCTTCGCGGGAGTGACAACTTGCTTGCCATTCTGCTTGAAGTTCCCTTTCTTTCCCTTTGCCCTTTTCTTGAAACTAGTGGTCTTGTCAATCATCAACACTTGATGCTCTTTCTTGATTTCTACCTTCGTCGATTTTCAGCATCACGAAGAGCTCGGGAATCGTTTTCGTCATCCCTTGCATTATAGTTCATCACGAAGTTCTACTAACTTGGTGGTGGTGACTAGAGAATTCTGTCAATCACTATCTTATCTGGAAGATTAACTCCCACTTGATTCAAGCGATTGTAGTACCCAGACAATCTGAGCACATGCTCACTAGTTGAGCGATTCTCCTCCATCTTTTAGCCATAGAACTTGTTGGAGACTTCATATCTCTCAACTCGGGTATTTGCTTGAAATATCAACTTCAACTCCTGGAACATCTCATATGGTCCATGACGTTCAAAAACGTCTTTGAAGTCCCGATTCTAAGCCGTTAAGCATGGTGCACTAAACTGTCAAGTAGTCATCATATTGAGCCAGCCAAACGTTCATAACGTCTGCATCTGCTCCTGCAATCGGTCTGTCACCTAGCGGTGCATTAAGGACATAATTCTTCTGTGCAGCAATGAGGACAAACCTCAGATCACGGATCCAATCCGCATCATTGCTACTAACATCTTTCAACATAATTTTCTCTAGGAACATATCAAAATAAACATATGAAAGCAACAACGCAAGCTATTGATCTACAACATAATTTGCAAAATACTACCAGGACTAAGTTCATGATAAATTTAAGTTCAATTAATCATATTACTTAAGAACTCCCACTTAGACAGATATCTCTCTAGTCATCTAAGTGATTACGTGATCCAAATCAACTAAACCATGTCCGATCATCACGTGAGATAGAGTAGTTTCAATGGTGAACATCACTATGTTGATCATATCTACTATATGATTCACGTTCGACCTTTCGGTCTCCGTGTTTCGAGGCCATATCTGTATATGCTAGGCTCATCAAGTTTAACCTGAGTATTCCGCGTGTGCAACTATTTTGCACCCGTTGTATTTGAACGTAGAGCCTATCACACCCGATCATCACGTGGTGTCTCAGCACGAAGAACTTTCGCAACGGTGCATACTCAGGGAGAACACTTCTTGATAATTAGTGAGAGATCATCTTAAAATTCTACCGTCAATCAAAGCAAGATAAGATGCATAAAGGATAAGCATCACATGCAATCAATATAAGTGATATGATATGGCCATCATCATCTTGTGCTTGTGATCTCCATCTCCGAAGCACCATCGTGATCACCATCGTCACCGGCGCGACACCTTGATCTCCATCGTAGCATCGTTGTCGTTACGCCACCTATTGCTTCTACGACTATCGCTACCGCTTAGTGATAAAGTAAAGCAATTACAGGGCGTTTGCATTTCATACAATAAAGCGACAACCATATGTCTCTTGCCAGTTGCCGATAACTTCGGTTACAAAACATGATCATCTCATACAATAAAATATAGCATCACATCTTGACCATATCACATCACAACATGCCCTGCAAAAACAAGTTAGACGTCCTCTACTTTGTTGTTGCAAATTTTACGTGGCTGCTACGGGCTTAGCAAGAACCGTTCTTACCTACGCATCAAAACCACAACGATAGTTCGTCAAGTTAGTGCTGTTTTAACCTTCGCAAGGACCGGGCGTAGCCACACTCGGTTCAACTAAAGTTGGAGAAACAGACACCCGCTAGTCATCTGTGTGCAAAGCACGGCGGTAAAACCAGTCCCGCGTAAGCGTACGCATAATGTCGGTCCGGGCCGCTTCATCCAACAATAGCGCTGAACCAAAGTATGACATGTTGGTAAGCAGTATGACTTGTATCGCCCACAACTCACTTGTGTTCTACTCGTGCATATGACATCTACGCATAAAACCTGGCTCGGAAGCCACTGTTGGGGAACGTAATAATTTCAAAAAAATTCCTACGCACACGCAAGATCATGGTGATGGCATAGCAACGAGAGGGGAGAGTATTGTCCATGTACCCTCGTAGACCATAAGCGGAAGCGTTACAACGCGGTTGATGTAGTCGTACGTCTTCATGATCCGACCGATCCAAGTACCGAATGTACGGCACCTCCAAGTTCAGCACACGTTCAGCTCGATGACGATCCCCGGGCTCCGATCCAGCAAAGCGTCGGGGATGAGTTCCGTCAGCACGACGGCATGGTGACGATGATGATGTTCTACCGACGCAGGGCTTCGCCTAAACTCCGCGACGAAATGACCGAGGTGGAATATGGTGGAGGGGGGCACCGCACACGGCTAAGGAACGATCCGTAGATCAACTTGTGTGTTATGGGGTGCCCCCCTGCCCCCGTATATAAAGGATGGAGGGGGAGGTGCGGCCGGCCAAGGAGGGCGCGCCAAGGAGGAGTCCTACTCCCACCTGGAGTAGGATTCCCCCCCTTCCAAGTAATAGGAGTAGGAGTCAAGGAAAGGGGGAAGAGAAGAGAAGGAAGGAGGGGGCGCAGCCCCTCCCCCTAGTCCAATTCGGACTAGGCCTTGGGGGGGCGCCCAACCTCTCCTATCTCTTTCCCCTAAAGCCCAATAAGGCCCATATACTCCCCGGCGAATTCCCGTAACTCTCCGGTACTCCGAACAATACCCGAATCACTCAGAACCTTTCCGAACTCCGAATATAATCGTCCAATATATCGATCTTTACGTCTCGAGCATTTCGAGACTCCTCGTCATGTCCCCGATCTCATCCGGGACTCCGAACTCCTTCGGTACATCAAAACTCATAAACTCATAATATAACTGTCATTGAAACCTTAAGCGTGCGGACCCTAAGGGTTCGAGAACTATGTAGACATGACCGAGACACGTCTCCGGTCAATAACCAATAGCGGAACCTGGATGCTCATATTGGCTCCCACATATTCTACGAAGATCTTTATCGATCAAACCGCATAACAACATACGTTGTTCCCTTTGTCATCGGTATGTTACTTGCCCGAGATTCTATCGTCGGTATCCAATACCTAGTTCAATCTCGTTACTGGCAAGTCTCTTTACTCGTTACATAATGCATCATTCCGTAACTAACTCATTAGCTACATTGCTTGCAAGGCTTATAGTGATGTGCATTACCGAGAGGGCCCAGAGATACCTCTCCCACAATCGAAGTGACAAAACCTAATCTCGAAATACGCCAACCCAACATGTACCTTTGGAGACACCTGTAGTACTCCTTTATAATCACCCAGTTACATTATGACGTTTGGTAGCACCCAAAGTGTTCCTCCGGTAAACGGGAGTTGCATAATCTCATAGTTACAGGAACATGTATAAGTCATGAAGAAAGCAATAGCAACATACTAAATGATCAAGTGCTAAGCTAACGGAATGGTTCAAGTCAATCACATCATTCTTCTAATGACGTGATCCCATTAATCAAATGACAACACATGTCTATGGTTAGGAAACATAACCATCTTTGATTAATGAGCTAGTCAAGTAGAGGCATACTAGTGACACTATGTTTGTCTATGTATTCACACATGTATTATGTTTCCGGTTAATACAATTCTAGCATGAATAATAAACATTTATCATGAAATAAGGAAATAAATAATAACTTTATTATTGCATCTAGGGCATATTTCCTTCACGTACGCGCGTGGGTGCGAGGCGTTGGACTCTAACTAAACCTGAGCGAGGCGTTCGCCTACTGAACCCGATCGATTGCACTGCAGGCTACGCGTTACCGAACCCGATCAAGCGATTCCTTTGTTCGCTACTGCTGCTAACTGAAGCCGATCGAACCTGCTGCCTCCTTCCCTTGATGAATAGTTAGCACTGTTGGGGGGTTGGATGAACAGTTCCCGGTGAGGGGTTGGATGAACAGGACCCTGTGGTGTTGCCGCTGGATGAACATGACCCCGATCGATCGAGCCGGTTGGGCATGGATGAACAGGACCCCGTGGAGGGCTGGATGAACAGGACCCCGTGGAGGGAAGGTTGAACAGTACCCCGTGGAGGGTTGGCTGAACAGTAGCCGGTGGAGGACTGGATGAACAGTAGCCCATGGAGGGGTGGTTGAACAGGACCCCGTTGATACGTCTTCGTCGTATCTACTTTTCCAAACACTTTTGCCCTTGTTTTGGACTCTAACTTGTATGATTTGAATGGAACTAACCCGGACTAACGCTGTTTTCAGCAGAATTGCCATGGTGTTGTTTTATGTGCAGAAAATAAAAGTTCTCGGAATGACCTGAAACTCCATGGAACACCTTAGAAAAAACAATAAAAAATCCTCACCAAAGATGAAGACTAGCGGGCCCACACCCTGTCCACGAGGGTGGGGGGCGCCCCCCTGGGTGCGCCCCCTACCTCGTGGGCCCCCTGGTGGCCCTTCGACGCCAACTCCAACTCCATATATTGGCTTTCGGAGAGAAAAAAATCAGAGAGAAGAAATCGTCGCGTTTTACAATATGGAGCCACCGCCAAGCCCTAATCTCTCTCGGGAGGGTTGATCTGGAGTCCGTTCGGGGCTCCAGAGAGGGGGATTCGTCACCGTCGTCATCATCAACCATCCTCCATCACCAATTTCATGATGCTCACCGCCGTGCGTGAGTAATTGCATCGTAGGCTTGCTGGACGGTGATGGGTTGGATGAGATTTATCATGTAATCGAGTTAGTTTTGTTAGGGTTTGATCCCTAGTATCCATTATGTTCTGAGATTGATGTTGCTATGACTTTGCTATGCTTAATGCTTGTCACTAGGGCCCGAGTGCCATGATTTCAGATCTGAACCTATTATGTTTTCATGAATATATGTGTGTTCTTGATCCTATCTTGCAAGTCTATAGTCACCTACTATGTGTTATGATCCGGCAACCTCGAAGTGACAATAATCGGGACCACTCCCGGTGATGACCATAGTTTGAGGAGTTCATGTATTCACTATGTGCTAATGCTTTGTTCCGGTTCTCTATTAAAAGGAGGCCTTAATATCCCTTAGTTTCCAATAGGACCCCGCTGCCACGGGAGGGTAGGACAAAAGATGTCATGCAAGTTCTTTTCCATAAGCACATATGACTATATACGAAATACATGCCTACATTACATTGATGAACTGGAGCTAGTTCTGTGTCACCCTATGTTATGACTGTTACATGACGAACCGCATCCGACATAATTATCCATCGCTAATCCGGTGCCTATGACTTTTCCATATACTGGTTCTCGCTTATTTACTTTTCCGTTGCTATTGTTACAATCACTACAAAATACCAAAAACATTATTTTTGCTGTCTTTACTTTTGTTACTGTTACCACCACTATCATATTACTTTGCTACTAAACACTTTGCTGCAGATACTAAGTTTCCAGGTGTGGTTGAATTGACAACTCAGCTGCTAATACTTGAGAATATTCTTTGGCTCCCCTTGTGTCGAATCAATAAATTTGGGTTGAATACTCTACCCTCGAAAACTGTTGCGATCCCCTATACTTGTGGGTTATCAAGACCTTTTTCTGGCGCCGTTGCCGGGGAGCATAGCTCTATTCTTTGAGTCACTTGGGATTTATATCTGCTGGACACTATGAAGAACTTGAAAGATGAAGAAGGGCGGAGACTCTCGAACGAGGAAAAGGATCCCTTCGAAAGAATTGACCGAGGAGCCGTATGAGGTGAAAATCTCATGTACGGTTCTGTAAAGGGACAGTAAGGGTGACTTATCTGTCGACTTTTCCACTATCAACCCCAAAAAACCCAACTCTGCCTTACGTAAAGTTGCCAGAGTACGATTAACCTCGAACTACTATTTTGCCCTCAACTACGAGGGGAGGTAAGGAACTGCCATCTAGCCTTGCACTAGATTCTCCTTCTGTTATAAGTAAGCTTGCGACACCTAAACCTGTTACTGCTATTCATTCTGATACGTTGCATGTTATTGATGATGCCACTTCTGCTATGCATGATACTTATGATGAAACTACTTCTATGCTTGATACTACTGTGCCCCTTGGTGAATTTGTTGATGAGCAAATTGCTAGGTCTAGAGAAAGAGAAACTATTGAACCTGAATACGATGATGATAGTGATGATGAAAATATGCCTGCTATTCCTGAGGGTTATCTTTTTGATGCTGAATCTTCTGCAGCTATTTTTGCTTGCCAGGATAGATATGAACTTAAGAGGTTGCTAGTTAAATGGAGTAAAGAATCTTTTAGAGATAGAATGAGACCCGACCCTGCTTTTGCTACTTCACCTATTTGTGTTCCCGATAAGGATTATTATGATTTTTCTATTGATCCAGATATAATTACTTTGGTTGAATCTGATCCTTTTTATGGCTATGAATCTGAAACTGTTGTGGCACATCTTACTAAGTTAAATGATATAGCTGCCCTGTTTACTAATAATGAGAGATCACGCTACCTTTATTTACTCAGAATATTTCCGTTCTCATTAAAGGGTGATGCTAAGATATGGTTTAATTCTCTTGATCCTGGTTGTGTGCAAAGTCCCCAGGATATGATTTATTACTTCTCTGCTAAATATTCCCCTGCTCATAAGAAACAAGCTGCTTTGAGGGAAATATACAACTTTGTGCAAATTGAAGAAGAGAGTCTCCCACAAGCTTGGGGGAGGCTTCTGAAGTTACTTAATGCTTTGCCTGATCATCCTCTTAAGAAACCTGAAATATTTGATATCTTTTATAATGGACTAACTGATGCTTCTAGAGATTACCTGGATAGTTGTGCTGGTTCTCTTTTCAGGGAAAGAACACCGGATGAAGCTGAAATTCTATTGAATAATATGTTGGCAAATGAAAATAATTGGGCACCTCCCAAGCCACCTCCTGAGCCAGCTCCAGAGCCAATTACTAAGCCTATTCCTAAACCAACTCCGAAGAAGAGAGGTGTTCTATTTCTCAGTCCCGTAGATATGCAAGAGGCAAAGAAATCTATGAAAGAAAAAGGTATTAAAGCTGAAGATGTTAAGAATTTACCTCCTATTGAAGAAATACATGGTCTTAATTTACCGCCTGTTGAAGAAGTATATGATCTCAATTACTTATTTACTGAAGAACCTCCCGATATCCTAACATAGGTAGTGAAGGTAAATTCTCTTTATAGATATGATAAAGCTGAAGTCCCTCCTAGTAAAATTGCTAGTCAGTGCTTAGATGTGTTTGATGACTTTATGTTTAAGCAAGATGACTTTAATGCTTATTTTGGTAGACAATTAAAACAGAATACCTTTATGATTAAACGCTTGGGTGATTATATGGCTGATATTAGAGGTGAACTTAAACTTGTTAGCAAACATGCTTCTATGGTTACCACTCAAGTAGAACAAGTACTTAAAGCTCAGAAAGAAGTGCTTGAAGAAATGAATAGTAAGAAAAATGATTATGCTGTTAGAGTGGCTACTAGAACTGGTAGAATGACTCAGGAACCTTTGTATCCTGAAGGCCACCCTAAGATAATCGAGCAAGATTCTCAGAGAAATAATATTGATGTACCTAGTTCTCCTAAGAGGAAGAAAAAGAAAAATGATAGGACTTTGCAAACTTCTAGTGAACCTATTGCCGAACCACCTGAGAATCCAAATGACATCTCTATGTCTGATGCTGAAACACAATCAGGTGATGAACATGAACCTAGTGATAATATTAATGATAATGTTCATGTTGATGCTCAACTTAGTAATGATAATGATGTAGAAGTTGAACCTGCTGTTGATCTTGATAACCCACAATCAAAGAATCAATGTTATGATAAAAGAGACTTCGTTGCTAGGAAACATGGTAAATAAAGGGAACCTTGGGTTCAGAAACCCATGCCTTTTCCCCCGAAACCATCCAAGAAAAAGGATGATGAGGATTTTGAGCGATTTGCTGAAATGATTAGACCCATCTTTTTGCTTATGCGATTAACTGATGTGCTCAAAACAAATCCTTATGCTAAGTATATGAAGGATATCATTACTAATAAAAGAAAGATACCCGAAGCTGAAATTTCCACCATGCTTGCTAATTATACTTTTAAGGGTGGAATACCAAAGAAACTTGGAGATCCAGGAGTACCAACTATACCATGCTCCATTAAGAGAAATTATATTAAAACTGCTTTATGTGATCTTGGAGCCGGTGTCAGTGTTATGCCTCTCTCTTTATATCGTAGACTTGACTTGAATAAGTTGACACCTACTGAAATATCTTTGCAAATGGTTGATAAATCAACTGCTATACCTGTCGGTATTTGTGAGGATGTGCCTGTTGTAGTTGCGAACGTTACTATTTTAACGGACTTTGTTATTCTTGATATTCCCAAGGATGATAGTATGTCTATTATTCTTGGAAGACCTTTCCTTAATACTGCAGGGGCTGTTATTGATTGCACCAAAGGCAATGTCACTTTTCATGTTAATGGCAATGAGCACATGGTACACTTTCCGAGAAAACAACCTCAAGTTTATAGTATCAACTCTATTGGAAAAATTCCATCAATTATATTTGGAGGTTTTGAATTTCCTCTCCCTACTGTCAAGAAAAAGTATGATATTCTTATTGTTGGGGATTTTCATATCCCCGTTCAGGTAACTTAGTGTTATTTGAAATTTCTTCGGTTCCGTGATTATTCGGAATGAGTTTGTTAACAAGACTTGATCAACCTTGTTAGTGGGTTCATTTTGATGATCACGAGATGGATGAAACTAGAAGCACAATCTTCTGTACCCTCTTTATATTTTATGTTATTTAGTAGAAATAAAGTAAAATAGTATTTTTCTGTCTGTCTCCTGGCTTATCCGTGCAATATAAAAATATCCTGAAAATAAAAGTCCTCAGAATGCCATGCCAATTTAATATGATTTTTTCGGGAATATTTGAGGATTTACTGTGCAAAAATTACCGCGGGGGGACCTGCCACCTGGCCACGAGGGTGGAGGGCGCGCCTTACCCCCCTGGGCGCGCCCTCCTGCCTCGTGGGCCCACGGTGGCCCTCCTCCACTTAATCCCTGCACCCATCTTCTTCCTCTGCCTCACACAAACATGAAAAAACAACTCAAGCACGAGTTCCAGCCCCCGTTGCTGTGATTTTCGATCTCCTTGCTCAAAGCACCTCTCGCAAAACTGCTTGGGGGAGATTGTTCCTTGGTAGGTGACTCCTCCATTGGTCCAATTAGTTTTTGTTCTAGTGCTTTATTCATTGCAAATTTGTGCTGCATAGGTGACCATGTTCTTGAGCTTGCATGTCAAATGTATATGGTTCCAAGTAGTCCCAATGCTTTTTATAGGCTCTAGGCACTTGTGGGAGTTGTTACTATCAATTTTATTGAAGTTGGTTCACTTTTATTTGAAGTTACTAAAAAATTCAGAAATTTTTCAGAGGAAACAATATGTCTAGGAGGATGTTCCAAGGTGGTTCTTCAAGGAAGCAAGGTCCCAGACTTGCAATACGTGATGCTGACGAGGAACCACCAAGAGACGCTCCTGTGAGGCGCTGTGAATGGCCTTCGGAAAATTTTATGAATCAAGTGGGAATCAAAGAAGAATTTAGTGCATATTTGACTAATGCCGGTCTTGAGGACTTTGAAGCTGACAAATGCCCCCAGTATCATGATCTCACAAGTTCATTTGTGAGGAGGTTTGAGTTTTCATCTTCGCGTAATTCTCCTTCAGTCATGTTTGACCTTTATGACAAATCTTATACCATGGACTTAGAGGATTTCACTTCTGCTTGCAAACTTCCATCTTGGGGTAATGTCAGGGATCCCCCTAAATCTGAATATAGAGACTTTCTTGCTAGAATAACTGTGGGGGAATCTAGAGATATAACACAAGCCACTATAGGGAGCGTTCACTTTCCTGCTATACATTATTTTTCTCTCTTCATAGGTAGATGCATAAATGCTAAGGATGAAGCATGTCACATGTGTGTCCCTGATCTCAGCATTCTCAGGAGTGCTGTGTTAGGAGACCAATCTTATCATATGGGAGCCATTGTAGCTCGCAGGTTGCATCAGAATAGACAAAACGGAGATTTCTTTGGAGGAATTTATGCAACCCGCTTAGCTAATTTTCTTGAGATAGACATTCGTGAGGGTGATATGGAGTTACCCCCATCATATTTAGATTTTGATTCTATGGTTTCCCACCAGTTTGTTGAGAGGACTGAACCACCTCTCCAGTATCGACTAATCTTTAACAAACGTCATGTAGTCCATATTGCTCTTCCTTCTCCTGCCTTCTTTGATTTTCAGACAAAAGGAAGATATATTATTACCAGAGAGGAGGCAGATGAGTATGAGAGGAGAGCGGAGGCTGCTCGACTCCACGCTATAGCTCAGGCGGCGATAGCCGTTGCATCACAGTATGACCCCACTTCACCTACGAGAATCCTCCAGGCTATCCCTGGCAATAGACCAACTTAGGCCAAAAGCCTAAGCTTGGGGGAGTACGTATTTCCCACCAACATTACATTCATGTTCACACACACTCACTGCTAGGTGTCGGTGCTCATACTCTTTCATTGTAATATCCATGCTAGTTTATTTTCTTTTTTTCCTGCTTTCTTCTTGTGTGTTTGATGAACCTTAAGAAAAAACCAAAAAAATTAGTAGTAGTTTATTTCTTTGCTGTAGTAATTAAAAAGAAAACCCAAAAATATTTCCCGTTATTCTTTTGCTTGTTGGGAGCTTTCCCGTGTAAATAGTTTTATTTCTTTTCCTTTCTTTTGGGGGTCGAGAAGACTATATTGAAAATGCTTAGTGACTCTTATATGCATGATTGTTTATTTAACTTAGAGCCCATATTACTTGTCTTCTCTCTTGAATTGAATGCTTGCAGATTCCAGCTTAGTCCAATGCACGTGCACTCTTATTATTATACACACCGTTCGGTCGTGCAAGTGAAAGGCAATAATGATGATATATGATGAACTTATTGGGATGAGAAAAGCTGGTATGAACTCGACCTCTCTTGGTTTTGTAAATATGATGATTCATCGTTCCTGAGCCAGCTATTATGAAGTAAACATATTTGCAATGACATTTAGAGATTATAGTTGCTTGTGCCATGCTTGGTTAGCTATGAGTTATAATGGTTTACCTTGCGTGCCAACATGCTATTAGAATGATTATGATGTGGTATGATGGGATGGTATCCTCCTTTAAATGAATTGAGTGACTCGACTTGGCACATGTTCACGCATGTAGTTGAATCAAATCAACATAGCCTTCATGATATTTATGTTCATGGTGGATTATATCCTACTCATGCTTGTATTCAGTGTAAATGAATTTTAATGCATGTTTACGACTGTTGTCGCTCTCTCAGTTGGTCACTTCCCAGTCTTTTGCTAGCCTTCACCTGTACTAAGCGGGAATACTGCTTGTGCATCCAAACTCCTTAAACCCCAAAGTTGTTCCATATGAGTCCACTATACCTACCTATATGCGGTATTTACCTACCGTTTCAAGTAAATTAGTATGTGCCAAACTCTAAACCTTCAAATAAACATTCTGTTTTGCATGCTCGAATAGCTCATATGTCAATTAGAGCTGCCCTTATCTTCCGTGTTAGGCGGGTTATTCTCAAGAGGAGTGGACTCCGCTCCTCATTCATGAGAAAATGGCTGGTAACCGGGATGCCCCGTCCCATGCTTTATGCAAACTAAATCAAAATAACTGCAAACAAAACTCCCCCTGGGACCCGTTGAATGCTGGAGGCACTCATTGTTTTGAGCAAGCCATGGATTGATGCTTGTGGAGGAGGGGGAGTATAAACTTTACCATTCTGTTTGGGAACCGCCTATAATCTGTTTACCATGGGAGATATCGTCGTCTTTTAGTTGTTATGTTGACAATGAAAGTATGCCGCTCAAAATATAATTTATCTCTATTTCAAAATCGAGATCTGGCACCTCTACAAATCCCTGCTTCCCTCTGCGAAGGGCCTATCTATTTACTTTCATGTTGAGTCATCACCCTTCTTATTAAAAAGCACCCGCTGGAGAGCACACTGTCGTTTGCATTCATTATAATTGGTTTATATTGGGTATGACTTGACTGGATCTCTTTTACCATGAATTACAATGTTTAGTCAGTCCTTGATCTTTAAAGGTGCTCTACATTTATGTTTTGCAGTCTCAGAAAGGGCTAGCGAGATACCATTTTGTTATATCATGTTATGATTATTTTGAGAAAGTGTTGTCATCCGAGTTTTATTATTATGGCTCGCTAGCTAATTATGCTATTGCTATGAGTAATTGTGAGACCTACGTGTTATTGTGAGTATGGTTAGTTCATAATATTTTCTGAAATTTGAATGCTGGCTTTTCATGTTTACAACAACAAGAGCAAACCGAGTTTGTAAAAGTTTTTCTTTTTCTCTTTCAGTTTGTCAACTGAATTGCTTGAGGACAAGCAAGGGTTTAAGCTTCGGGGAGTTGATACGTCTCCGTCGTATCTACTTTTCCAAACAATTTTGCCCTTGTTTTGGACTCTAACTTGTATGATTTGAATGGAACTAACCCAGACTGACGTTGTTTTCAGCAGAATTGCCATGGTGTTGTTTTATGTGCAGAAAATAAAAGTTCTCGGAATGACCTGAAACTCCACGGAACACCTTAGCAAAAACAATAAAAAATCCTCGCCAAAGATGAAGACCAGGGGGCCCACACCCTGTCCACGAGGGTGGGGGGCGCCCCCTGGGTGCGCCCCCTACCTCGTGGGCCCCCTGGTGGCCCTCCGACGCCAACTCCAACTGCATATATTGGCTTTCGGGGAGAAAAAAAATCAGAGAGAAGAAATCATCGCGTTTTACGATATGGAGCCGCCGCCAAGCCCTAATCTCTCTCGGGAGGGCTGATCTGGAGTCCGTTCGGGGCTCCGGAGAGGGGGATTCGTCACCGTCGTCATCATCAACCATCCTCCATCACCAATTTCATGATGCTCACCGCCGTGCGTGAGTAATTGCATCGTAGGCTTGCTAGACGGTGATGGGTTGGATGAGATTTATCATGTAATCGAGTTAGTTTTGTTAGGGTTTGATCCCTAGTATCCATTATGTTCTGAGATTGATGTTGCTATGACTTTGCTATGCTTAATGCTTGTCACTAGGGCCAGAGTGCCATGATTTCAGATCTGAACCTATTATGTTTTCATGAATATATGTGTGTTCTTGATCCTATCTTGCAAGTCTATAGTCACCTACTATGTGTTATGATCCGGCAACCCCGAAGTGACAATAATCGGGACCACTCCCGGTGATGACCATAGTTTGAGGAGTTCATGTATTCACTATGTGCTAATGCTTTGTTCCGGTTCTCTATTAAAAGGAGGCCTTAATATCCCTTAGTTTCCAATAGGACCCCGCTGCCACGGGAGGGTAGGACAAAAGATGTCATGCAAGTTCTTTTCCATAAGCACGTATGACTATATACGGAATACATGCCTACATTACATTGATGAACTTGAGCTAGTTCTGTGTCACCCTATGTTATGACTGTTACATGACGAACCGCATCCGGCATAATTATCCATCGCTAATCCGGTGCCTACGACTTTTCCATATACTGGTTCTCGCTTATTTACTTTTCCGTTGCTACTGTTACAATCACTACAAAATACCAAAAACATTATTTTTGCTGTCTTTACTTTTGTTACCGTTACCACCACTATCATATTACTTTGCTACTAAACACTTTGCTGCAGATACTAAGTTTCCAGGTGTGGTTGAATTGACAACTCAGCTGCTAATACTTGAGAATATTCTTTGGCTCCCCTTGTGTCGAATCAATAAATTTGGGTTGAATACTCTACCCTTGAAAACTGTTGCGATCCCCTATACTTGTGGGTTATCACCCGTGGATAGGGTTGGTTGACCAGTAGCCGGCGAAGGAGCGCGCGGTGGAGGCTGGATGAACAGTCGCAGGTGGAGGCTGGAGGAGGTCGACGGTGGATGTCAGTAGCCCGTGGAGGCTGGAGGAGGTCGACGGTGGAGATGAACAATATCCCGTGGAGTCCCGTTTTGCGATACGCCACACCCCTCCCGATAACAGGACCCCTGTTTCGACTGTAGCGCTCCAACACAAGTCCGTTTCCTCCATTTTGCGGTACGCCACACCCCTCCCGATCAACAGGACCCCGTTTCGACCGTAGGAGGTCCAACAGAAGTCTGTTTCCTCCGTTTTGTGATACGCCAGACCCCTCCCGATGAACAGGATCCCATTTCGACCGTGGCAGGTAGAACACAAGGCCGTTTCCTCCATTATGCGGTACTCCAGGCCTTGTTTCCATCGGATGTTCCGTCTAAACCCTCCCTATGAACATGACGATGTTTTCCATTTCGACCCAGCTAGTTGGCTCCCCATGAACACGACGACTATGCAGTTTCTCCGTTCCGACCCAGCTATGTACACGAGCCCTGGCCGTTCGTATGCGCGAGTAGGCGTTCGAGACCCCGCCTGTATGTATGTACGTGGCCGTATTTACTTTCTTGCACCCTGGCCATTGTACGTACGTGTACATGCTATGTGCGCGCCTCTACTACGACACGTGCGCGCCTCTACTACGACACATGCGCACCTCCACATCGACCAGTAATGTGCGTACATGTTCGCGACCAGAATGACAACACTATGTACGCTTCGACCAGGTGGGCCCCGACTGTCAGGCGCTTCCTTGCATCCGAAGATGTAGCTGGTGGGTCCCAACAGTCAGGGGGGCGAATCATTTTTTTGCCCGTAATATGGACGCACTTCCTTGCGTGCGAAAATGTAACTAGTGAGTCCCAGAAGTTAGGTGGGAAACATTTTTTCGCGAAATACAGTGGCCCATCCGGTGGGTCCTTGCTGTCAGGTGGACGGATAATTATTTTGCGCGTAATAAGGAGGCACTTCCTTGCTGCTGTCATGGACCCAGCTGTCAGCCTCTCCACGTACAGTACTCTTCCAATGGAAGTCGTTCCTTGACCACGTTGACCACACCGCGCTGAGAGCACTAGGGTGGTGGACGACAGCGAGACCTAGGAAGGGGACGACACGGAGCCAGGGAAGTCGCAGAATTTCAAAGCTAATGATTTCTTTGTTGAGCATCATTTCTTCATGGATTTCAATCCTTTTGACTCTGCAAGACTTTGCCTTAAGTGCTTTTGGACAGCAAGTCAGATGAATTACTACTCAACAATTCTATTTGACAAGGACAAGGTTTTTGAACATCAGCAAATTCCTCTTGTGGACATGGAATCACTGCCCTGCTTTCAACTTGTCCTTAGTGTTCTTCATGATGTTGGCCTGCTGAACGTCTATTCTGAAATCTGCGACTGGAATGAAGAACTTATTCTTCAATTCTATGCTACTTTGCACCTCATAGGAAATGTGGAAGATGTGAATTCATGGGTGATGGACTAGATGACAGAAAACACTCACTACAAAGCTCCGGCCTCTGAATTGCTTCATGCCGTCTCAGTCAGTCCTCCCACTAAAGGTGCACTGAAACTTTATGAGGAACCTGAACTTTCAAATCATCTGATGCAAGTAATGATGAAGCCTCTGAAGGCTGGCCAAGCTCCAAGGACCACATTCCTCATGAAGGAATTGCTTTATGTTCCAAGGACAGTATTCCGCATATTGACCAAAACCCTCGGTCCAATCAAGGGCCACAACTCTGATGAAGAAGAGGTTGTTGGCATCATGAAGAATCTGCTCTTTAATGTCATGTATGGTATTCCTATCAACTACCACAATTTCTTCATGAGGACTTTGGCCAGTGCTGCTCTGTCACCTTTTGAGTTGAAGCCTTACGCTCCCTGGATCATGAAATTCATCCGATCAAGGTCTTCAATTCATTATAAGGCTGACTTTCAAAATCATCTCAGCTATCCCCCCCCCCCAATTGAAGTCCTCAAACGGACTATTTCCTTAGCTGATGAGAAGGGCAAAGCAGCTGTCATTGCTGAAGGCACTCATCCTTTGGATGGTCAATTTTGCAAGGCTGATTCATATTCAACCAATGATGACTCTGCAATGCAAGATTCTGCCGCCAAAGCTACAAAGAAAAATCCTCAAGCCACTGCTCCGCGTGTTATGACTGACCATGAGCTTCTCCTCAGTCTTCACCAGAAAGTTGATAGAAATCACAAGTGGGTCAAGCGTCAGTTTGGTGTTATTCTTGAGAAACATGATCGTTACTCAGAACACTATGAAGAAGAATCGCCATTATCTGAATCAAGTCTTCAACCGCACCTGGGCTATTCTTTCACATCTATACACTGCTTAAGAACTCAAGGAAATGGACTTCCAACAGGACTTTGACTGGTCTCAGCCACCTTCGAAGAAATTCAAGAAGGTCAAAATTCCTCAATTGGTCGCCAGTTCATATTCTTCATCGCGTGAGACATATGAAGCTGAAGATTTGGACGACACTGCGGCAGGCCCTCCACCAATGGACGACCCCAACAACGCTGGTGCTCCTCCATCAACATCATGATGATATTCTTCAAGGGCATTAGTCCTCATTTTTCGTCCCTTTTGGTCATTTGATGACAAAGGGGGGATTTGAGTTAGTCTTCAAGCGGGTCTACTATATGGGCATTTTTTTGTTAAGTTACAACTCTCGCTCTTCTGAAGTGTTTGTTCTACCGAGTTGTAAACTCAAGTCCTGTGGTGGTCTGATACTTTTGACTGCTTTCTGCATGCTTATTTCCTCAAGTACTTTAATGCACGTATGCTGAATTTTGTCAGACACCATATTTCATCATGCATTTCAAATGCTTTATATTATATGTCAAATGCGTGTATGAATGACAAGATATAGGGGGAGATCTCCATGATATTACTCTACAATGTGCATTTCCTATCCAAAGCAAATTCCTCAAATATGCACATCTTCAGGGGGAGTTCTTCAATATCTTGCAATCAAATTCCTCAATATTAGCATTTACACTTCATATGTTTATCCCCATTGAAAACTTAACCTATTTGTCATCAATCACCAAAAAGGGGGAGATTGTAAGTGCATCTAGTGCCCCTTAGTAATTTTGGTGTATTGAAGACTTATAGATTAAGGGACTAATATGTTTGTAAGTGTACACAGGCTCTATAAGTCGATGAGGAGTTTGATATTTATGATGAATGTCGACCCCTAAAAATGTATGTCTTCGGCTGAAGACTTTGGTTCTCCCGAAGACTTTGAAAGTGAAGAAATTGGTGTGACCTTGAAGACTTGGATATTCATGCGAGGGTTATGAAGCGTGGAGACTTTTGTTTTCATAGTTTCATTTTCTCTTTCTTGAGTCATAGGAAACACCGTACTGTTAAAGGGGGTCAAGGTAATACTAAGGAAACACTTTCCAAGTGATGCTCAACTCAAAATCCTACACCTACCCAATCCTTTCGAGTGAAGCCATTGGAAATCTCGTACAGTTCAGTCAAGTTCTTCAGTGACAGAGACGAAGATCTTCTGGTCCCTGAGGAATTTGTTCTAACAGAAGAGTTAGGAATTCGCCAGTGCAGATTGCCTACAGTGAGGAATGATAACCCACAAGTGTAGGGGATCGCAACAACTTTCGAGGGTAAAGTATTCAACCAAAATTTATTGATTCGACACAAGGGGAGCCAAAGAATATTCTTGAGTATTAGCAGTTGAGTTGTCAATTCAACCACACCTGGATAACTTAGTATCTGCAGCAAAGTATTTAGTAGCAAAGTAATATGATAATAAAGGTAATGGTAGCAAAAGTAAAGATAATAGTTTTTGGGTTTTTTGTAGTAGTTGTAACAGTAGCAACGGAAAAGTAAATAAGCGAAGAACAATATATGAAAAGCTCGTAGGCAATGGATCAGTGATGGATAATTATGTCGGATGCGATTCCTCATGTAATAGCTATAACATAGGGTGACACAGAACTAGCTCCAATTCATCAATGTAATGTAGGCATGTATTCCGTAAATAGTCATACGTGCTTACGGAAAAGAACTTGCATGACATCTTTTGTCCTACCCTCCCGTGGCAGCGGGGTCCTAGTGGAAACTAAGGGATATTAAGGCCTCCTTTTAATAGAGAACCGGAACAAAGCATTAGCACATAGTGAATACATGAACTCCTCAAACTACGGTCATCACCGAGAAGTATCCCGATTATTATCACTTCGGGGTTGTCGGATCATAACACATAATAGGTGACTATAGACTTGCAAGATAGGATCAAGAACACATATATATTCATGAAAACATAATAGGTTCAGATCTGAAATCATGGCACTCGGGCCCTAGTGACAAGCATCAAACATAGCAAAGTCATAGCAACATCAATCTCAGAACATAGTGGATACTAGGGATCAAACCCTAACAAAACTAACTTGATTACATGGTAAATCTCATCCAACCCATCACCGTCCAGCAAGCCTATGATGCAATTACTCACGCACGGCGGTGAGCATCATGAAATTGGTGATGGAGGATGGTTGATGATGACGATGGCGACGAATCCCCCTCTCCGGAGCCCCGAACGGACTCCAGATCAGCCCTCCCGAGAGAGATTAGGGCTTGGCGGTGGCTCCGTGTCGTAAAACACGATTAAACTTTCTCTCTGATTTTTTCTCCCTGAACGTGAATATATGGAGTTGGAGTTGAGGTCGGTGGAGGTCCAGGGGGCCCACGAGACAGGGGGCGCGCCCAGGGGGAGGGGGTGCGCCCCCCACCCTCGTGGACAGGGTGTGGGGCCCCTGGTCTTGATTCTTTCGCCAGTATTTTTTATATTTTCCAAAAAGTGCCTCCGTGGATTTTCAGGACATTTCGAGAACTTTTCTTTTCTACACATAAAACAACATCATGGCAGTTCTGCTGAAAACAGCGTCAGTCCGGGTTAGTTTCATTCAAACCATGCAAGTTAGAGTCCAAAACAAGGGCAAAAGTGTTTGGAAAAGTAGATATGTTGGAGACGTATCAACTCCCCCAAGCTTAAACCTTTGCTTGTCCTCAAGCAATTCAGTTGATAGACTGAAAGTGATAAAGAAAAACTTTTACAAACTCTGTTTGCTCTTGTTGTTGTAAACATGCAAAGCCATCATTCAGGTTTCAGCAAATATTATGAACTAACCATACTCACAATAACACTTAGGTCTCACAATTACTCATATCAATAGCATAATCAGCTAGCGAGCCATAATAATAAAACTCGGATGACAACACTTTCTCAAAATAATCATAACATGATATAACAAAATGGTATCTCGCTAGCCCTTTCTGAGACCGCAAAACATAAATGCAGAGCACCTTTAAAGATCAAGGACTGACTAAACATTGTAGTTCATGGTAAAAGAGATCCAGTCAAGTCATACCCAATATAAACTAATAGTAATGAATGCAAATGACAGTGTGCTCTCCAGCGGGTGCTTTTTAATAAGAAGGGTGATGACTCAACATAAAAGTAAATAGATAGGCCCTTTGCAGAGGGAAGCAGAGATTTGTAGAGGTGCCAGAGCTCAATTTTAAAATAGAGATTGAATAACATTTTGAGCGGCATACTTTTGCTGTCAACGCAACAACTATGAGATGGCTATATCTTCCATACTACATGCCTTATAGGCAGTTCCCAAACAGAATGGTAAATGTTTATACTCGCCCAACTACCAACAAGCATCAATCCATGCTTGCTCGAAACAACGAGTGCCTCCAACTAACAACAGCCTTGGGGGAGTTCTATTTAATTATTTTGATTTGCTTTGATCTTTTTGGATCATGGGACTGGGCATCCCGGTTACCGGCCCTTTCTCGTGAATGAGGAGCGGAGTCCACTCCTCTTGAGAATAACCCACCTAGAATGGAAGATATATGCAGCCCTAGTCGAAACATGAGCTGCTCGAGCATACAAAACAGAATTTCATTTGAAGGTTTGGAGTTTGGCACATACAAATTTACTTGGAACGGCAGGTAAATACCGCATATAGGAAGGTATGGTGGACTCATATGGAACAACTTTGGGGTTTATGGAATTATGCACAGGCAGTATTCCCGCTTAGTACAGGTGAAGGCTAGCAAAAGACTGGGAAGCGACCAACTGAGAGAGCGACAATAGTCATAAACATGCATTAAAATTAATTTACACCGAGTACAAGCATGAGTAGGATATAATCTACCATGAACATAAATATCATGAAGGCTATGTTGATTTGTTTCAACTACATGTGTGAACATGTGCCAAGTTGAGTCACTCAATTCATTCAAAGGAGGATACCATCCCATCATACCGCATCATGATCATTCTAATAGCATGTTGGCACGCAAGGTAAACCATTATAACTCATAGCTGATCAAGCATGGCACAAGCAACTATAATCTCTAAATGTCATTGCAAATATGTTTACCTCATAATAAGCTGACTCAGAAACGATGAACTCATCATATTTACAAAAACAAGAGATGTCGAGTTCATACCATCTTTTCTCATCTCAATAAGTCCATCATATATCGTCATTATTGCCTTTCACTTGCACGACCGAACGATGTGTATAATAATAATAGTGCACATGCATTGTACTAAGCTGGAATCTGCAAGCATTCAACTCAAAAGAGAAGACAATGTAATAAGGGCTCTAAGTTAAATAAACAATCATGCATATGAGAGCCACTAAGCATTTTCAATATGGTCTTCCCGACCCCCAAAGGAAAGAAAAGAAAATCAAACTATTTACACGAGAAAAGCTCCCAACAAGTAAGAAGAAGAACTAGAAATCTTTTTGGGTTTTCATTTTAATTTCTACTACAAGCATGGAAATTAAACTAACTATTTTTTTGTTTTTTCTTAAGGTTTATCAAACACACAAGAAGAAAACTAGAGAAAAGAAATTTAAACTAGCATGGATAATACAATGAAAGAGTATGAGCACCGACGACTAGTGTGTGAACATGAATGTAAAGTCAGTGAGAAATACGTACTCCCCCAAGCTTAGACTTTTGGCCTAAGTTGGTTTAATACCAAGGACCGCCTGGCTGATATCCGTAAGTGAAACTGGGGTCTGATGACCCACAAGTGTAGGGGATCAATCGTAGTCCTTTCGATAAGTAAGAGTGTCGAACCCAACGAGGAGCAGAAGGAAATGATAAGCGGTTTTCAGTAAGGTTTTCTCTGCAAGCACTGAAATTGTAGGTGATAGATAGTTTTGTGATAAGATAAATAGCAACGAGTAACAAGTAAATAAAGTAAATAAAGTGCAGCAAGGTGGCCCAATCCTTTATGTAGCAAAGGATAAGCCTGGACAATTTCTAACAATGAGAAAGGAGCTCCCGAGGACACATTGGGAATTATCGTTAAGCTAGTTTTCATCACGTTCATATGATTCGCGTTCGGTACTTTGATAATTTGATATGTGGGTGGACCGTCACTTGGGTACTGCCCTTTCTTGGACAAGCATCCCACTTATGATTAACCCCTATTGCAAGCGTCCGCAACTACAAAAGAAGTATTAAGGTAAACCTAACCACAGCATTAAACATATGGATCCATATCAGCCCCTAACGAAGCAACGCATAAACTAGGGTTTAAGCTTCTGTCACTCTAGCAACCCATCATCTACTTATTACTTCCCCATGCCTTCCTCTAGGCCCAAATAATGGTGAAGTGTCATGTAGTCGACGTTCACATAACACCACTAGAGGAAAAGACAACATACATCTCATCAAAATATCGAACGAATACCAAATTCACATGACTACTAATAGAAAGACTTCACCCATGTCCTCAGGAACAAAGGTAACTACTCACAAAGCATATTCATGTTCATAATCAGAGGAGTAATAATATGCATAAAGGATCTGAACATATGATCTTCCACCAAGTAAACCAATTAGCATCAACTACAAGGAGTAATCAACACTACTAGCAACCCACAGGTACCAATTTGTGGTTTTGATACAAGATTGGATACAAGAGATGAACTAGGGTTTTGAGAGGAGATGGTGCTGGTGAAGATGTTGATGGAGATTGACCCCCTCCCGATGAGAGGATCGTTGGTGATGATGTTGGTGATGATTTCCCCCTCCCGGAGGGAAGTGTCCCCGGCAGAACAGTTCCGCCGGAGCCCTAGATTGATTTCGCCAAGGTTCCGCCTCGTGGCGGCGGAGTTTCGTCCGGTAAGCTTGCCCACGATTTTTCCAAGGTAAAAGCAATGATATATCAGAAGATGGACACCGGAGGCCCACTAGGGGGCCCAGGAGATAGGGGCACGCCCTATAGGGGGGGCGCGCCCCTGTCTCCTGGACAGGGTGTGGGCCCCCTAGTGTATTTATTTCGCTCAAAAATTCTTATTAATTCCAAAAAGTTGTTTCATGGAGTTTTAGGACTTTTGGAGCTATGCAGAATAGGTTTCCAACGTTTGCTCCTTTTCCAGCCAGAATTCCAGCTGCCGACATTCCCCCTCTTCATGGTAAACCTTGTAAAATAAGAGAGAAAAACCATAAGTATTGAGATATAATGTGTAATAACAGCCCATAATGCAATAAATATTGATATAAAAGCATGATGTAAAATGGACGTATCAACTCCCCCAAGCTTAGACCTCGCTTGTCCTCAAGCGGAATCCAAAATCGAAAAATATGTCCACATGTTTAGAGATAGATGTGTCGATAAAAATAAAATACGGACATGCGGGCATCATGATCATTCTTATAACAACAACATATATAGATTTTATCATATGATTTCTTATGTTCAAGTGAAAATCAATTCACAATGTCAAGTATGGTTCAAAAGCTTCATTGGGAACTAACAAACTATAATCTCAGTCATTGAAGCAATTGCAATTTATCGTAACATCAGAAAGAGTCAACAATAGAGCTTTTCAGCAAGCTCACATACTCAACTATCTCGTAGTCTTCTACAATTGCTAACACTCACGCGGTACTTGTGGTTATAGAGTTTCAGCCGGACACTGAGAAAGATAGGGGCTTATTGTGTTGCCTCCCAATGTATTCACCTTTAGGTGATGTCAACAATAATAGCCCATGCTAACTTACATCCAATTGGATATATATATCATGATCTTTCAAACACGAGGAGCTTGCCAAAGGATAAAATGAAAAAAAGGGAAAAGTGAGGATCACCTTGACTCAAGCATAAAGTAAAAACATAAAGTAAAAGATAGGCCCTTCGCAGAGGGAAGCAGAGGTTGTCATGTGCGTTTAGGGTTGATGCACAAAATCTTAATGCAAAAGAACGTCACTTTATATTGCCCCTTGTATGTGGACCTTTATTATGGAGTCCGTCGCTTTTATTACTTCCACAACAAGTTCGTACAAAGCTTATTTTCTCTGCACTAATAAGTCATACATATTTAGAGAGCAGTTTTTATTGCTTGCACCAATGACAACTTACTTGAAGGATCTTACTCAATCCATAGGTAGGTATAGTGGACTCTCATGGAAAAACTGGGTTTAAGGATATTTGGAAGCACAAGTAGTATCTCTACTTGGTGCAAGGAATTTGGCTAGCATGAGGGGGAAAGGCAAGCTCAACATGTTTGGAAGGTCAATGACAATATACTTTAACTGAGATGTCAGAAAACATAAACCATTACGTTGTCTTCCTTGTCCAACGTCAACTCCTTTAGCATGTCATACTTAATGAGTGCTCGCAATTATAAAAGGTGTCCAAGATAATATATTTATATGTGAACCCCTCTTTCCTTATCACTTCCTATTAATTGCAACGATGACCAAGGCTACGTTCATCAACTCTCAACAATTTTTATGCCTCATACTTTCTATGTGTGAAGTTATCACTATCCATAATATCAATATGAACTCTTTTATTCTTTCTACTTTCTCAAGATCATAGAAACATAGCAAAGCCCTTGACTCAACACTAATCTTTATTATAGATAGCTCGCGGACTCGATTACAAAAAGAAATCACAAAGCAAAACTCAAACTACTTGATATCAAAACTTCAATCTACTAGATCAAGATACTACTAAAAGGGTCAAACTAAATAAAGCGATAAAGATAAGAGTGTGACGGTGATACGATACCGGGGCACCAACCCCAAGCTTGGCAGTTGCCAAGGGGAGTGCCCATACCCATGTGATTATGTCCTCGGAGGTGATGGAGGTGGTGATGATGACGGTGGATAATCTCACATCGAGCATAAAAGCTCCTCCAACTTGCGGATAATGCCCTTGAGCCCAGCGATATGGTCCTTCAACAGAATATTCTCCTGTGTAAGATATTTGTTCTGTATGCGAGCTAACTCAATCATCTTGAAAGCTTCAATCTCTGTTGGAGTGAAAAGGTTAGGTAAAGGTTGAGGGATGTCTTCTTCTTTCACCGCCGGAGCTTGAACCTCCATGGCCTTCTTGATCCCTTGGTCCTTGTTGATCTCTTCTAGTTCTTCTCTTTTCAGCTCTATCTTCAATAGCCAAGCATCCTTGTCTTCGTTGTTGGAGGAGGGTGAAGTCATGGTGCTCTAGATCTGCAACGGAAACAGCTCGAAACGAAAATAGAGGATATTTGCGTGATACAGTGGTCAAAACCTTTGGGAGTATATATAATGAATTTTTACCGACCAAAATACGTAACATGCAATAAAACGGAGTCCGGGAGGCACACGAGGTGCCCATGAGACAGGGGGGCACGCCCTATAGGGGGGGTGCCCTATAGGGGGGGTGCCCTCCTCTCTCGTGGGGGCCTCGTGTCCCTTTCGGACTACTTCTTTCTTCCTAAAATTCTTAAATATTCCAAAACTGATAAAAATTGCCATTGGAGTTGTTTTGGAGTCGGTTTACTTACCGTACCACATGCCTATACCTTTTCGGAGTTTGGAACATTTTGGAAAGTGTCCCTTATATATTCCTCAGGGGTTATGGTTTCAATAATATTAGTTTCAACATTGATAGGATTACCTGAAATATAGTGTTTAATTCTTTGACCGTTTACCACCCTCGGATTTGTGCCTTCGAAGTTGTTAATTTTTATAGCACCAGAACGATAGACCTCCGCGATAACGTAGGGACCTTCCCATTTTGAAAGAAGTTTTCCTGCAAAAAATCTTAAACGAGAGTTGAATAATAACACATAATCTCCTACGTTAAACTCATGCTTTTGTATCCTCTTATCATGCCAGCGTTTGACTTTTTCTTTGAAAAGCTTGGCATTCTCATACGCTTGGGTTCTCCATTCATCAAGTGAGCTAATATCAAAGAACCTCTTCTCACTAGGAAGTTTGAAGTCATAATTGAGCTCTTTGATAGCCCAATATGCCTTATGTTCAAGTTCAAGAGGAAAATGACACGCTTTTCCATAAACCATCTTATATGGAGACATACACATAGGATTTTTGTATGCAGTTCTATAGGCCCATAATGCATTATCAAGTTTTTTGGACCAATTCTTTCTAGATCTATTCACAGTCTTTTGCAAAATTAATTTGAGCTCTCTATTGCTCAACTCTACTTGACCACTAGACTGCGGATGATAAGGAGATGCAATTCTATGATTAACATCATACTTAGCAAGCATCTTACGGAAAGCACCATGAATAAAATGTGAACCACCATCAGTCATAAGATATCTAGGGACTCGAAACCTCGGAAAAATAACTTCTTTAAGCATTTTAATAGAAGTGTTATGATCAGCACTACTAGTTGGAATAGCTTCTACCCACTTAGTAACGTAATCAACAACAACTAAAATATGTGTATAAACATTAGAGGCAGGAAAAGGTCCCATATAATCAAAGCCCCAAACATCAAACGGTTCAATAACAAGAGAATAATTCATAGGCATTTCTTGACATCTACTAATGTTACCTATTCTTTGACATTCGTCACAAGATAAGACAAACTTACGAGCATCTTTGAAGAGAGTAGGCCAATAAAAACCAGATTGTAGTACCTCGTGTGCAGTTCTATATCCAGCATGGTGTCCTCCATAAGATTTAGAGTGACACTAACGTAGAATCTGTTCCTGTTCATGCTCAGGCACACAACGTCTAATAACACCATCTACTCCTTCTTTATAGAGGTGTGGATCATCCCAGAAGTAATGTCTTAAATCATAAAAGAACTTTTTCTTTTGCTGGTATGTGAAACTAGGCGGTATAAATTTAGCAACAATGTAATTAGCATAATCAGCATACCAAGGAGTAGTACGAGAAGCATTGATGACCGCTAATTGTTCACCAGGAAAGCTATCATTAATAGGCAGTGGGTCATCAAGAACATTCTCTAACCTAGACAAGTTATCTGCAACGGGGTTCTCAGCTCCCTTTCTATCAATAATATGCAAGTCAAATTCTTGGAGCAAGAGAACCCATCTAATGAGCCTAGGCTTAGCATCTTTCTTTTCCATAAGATATTTAATAGCAGCATGATCAGTGTGAATAGTAACTTTGGAATCAACAATATAAGGTATAAACTTATCACATGCAAACACAACTGCTAAGAACTCTTTTTCAGTAGTAGCATAATTTCTCTGGGCAGTATCAAGAGCCTTACTAGCATACTGGATAACATTCAATTTCTTATTGACTCTTTGCCCTAGAACAACACCTACAGCATAGTCACTAGCATCACACACAATTTCAAAAGGTAATTCCAATCAGGTGGCTAAACAATAGGTGCAGTGCTCAAAGCTTTCTTAAGTACTTCAAATGCTTCTACACAATCATCATCAAAGACAAAAGGAATATCTTTTTGCAATACATTAGTAAGAGGCCTAGAGATTTTAGAAAAGTCCTTAATGAACCTCCTATAAAAACCGGCGTGACCAAGTGATGACCCACAAGTATAGGGGATCTATAGTAGTCCTTTCGATAAGTAAGAGTGTCGAACCCAACCAGGAGCAGAAGGAAATGATAAGAGGTTTTCAGCAAGGTATTCTCTGCAAGTACTGAAATAAGCGGTCACATATAGTTTTGTGATAAGATAAATGGTAACGAGCAACAAGTAACAAAAGTAAATACAGTGCAGCAAGGTGGCCCAATCCTTTTTGTAGCAAAGGACAAGCATGGACAAACTCTTATAATAGCAAAAGCGCTCCCGAGGACACATGGGAATATCGTCAAGCTAGTTTTCACCACGCTCATATGATTCACGTTCGGTACTTTGATAATTTGATATGTGGGTGGACCGGTGCTTGGGTACTGCCCTTACTTGGACAAGCATCCCACTTATGATTAACCTCTATTGCAAGCATCCGCAACTACAACAAAAGTATTAAGGTAAACCTAACCATAGCATGAAACATATGGATCCAAATCAGCCCCTTACGAAGCAACACATAAACTAGGGTTTAAGCTTCTGTCACTCTAGCAACCCATCATCTACTTATTACTTCCCAATGCCTTCCTCTAGGCCCAAATAATGGTGAAGTGTTATGTAGTCGACGTTCACATAACACCACTAGAGGTTAGACAACATACATCTCATCAAAATATCGAACGAATACCAAATTCACATGACTACTAATAGCAAGACTTCTCCCTTGTCCTCAGGAACAAACATAACTAGTCACAAAGCATATTCATGTTCATAATCAGAGGGGTAATATTGTGCATAAAGGATCTGAACATATGATCTTCCACCAAATAAACCAACTAGCATCAACTACAAGGAGTAATCAACACTACTAGCAACCTACTAGCACCAATCCCGGACTTGGAGACAAGAATTGGATACAAGAGATGAACTAGGGTTTGGAGATGAGATGGTGCTGATGAAGATGTTGATGGAGATTGCCCTCTCCCGATGAGAGGAGCGTTGGTGATGACGATGATGATGATTTCCCCCTCCCGGAGGGAAGTGTCCCCGGCAGAACAGCTCTGCTATTTTTTTCTCATCGGGGAAGTGTCCCTCGTGGCGGCGAAGTCTCGTCCCGAAAGGTTCTCTGCTATTTTTTTCTCATCGAAAGACTTCATATGGGAGAAGATGGGCGTCGGAGAGCCACCAGGGGGCCCACGAGGTAGGGGGCGCGCCCAGGGGGGCGCCCCCACCCTCATGAGCAGGGTGTGGGCCCCCTGGCCTTCATCTTTGGTGATGATTTTTCTTTATTTATTTTAAGGTGTTCCGTGAAGTTTCAGGACTTTTGGAGTTGCACAGAATAGTCCTTCAATATTTGCTCCTTTTCTAGCCCAGAATTCCAGTTGCCGGCATTCTCCCTCTTCATGTAAACCTTGTAAAATAATAGAGAATTACCATAAGTATTATGACATAACTTGAAATAACAGCCCATAATGCAATAAATATCGATAGAAAAGCATGATGCAAAATGGACGTATCAACTCCCCCAAGCTTAGCCCTCGCTTGTCCTCAAGCGAAAAGCCGATAACAATAAATATGTCCTCATGTTTAGAGGTAGAGGCGTCGATAAAAATAAAATGCGAACATGAAGGCATCATGATTACTTCATAACGGCAACATATATAAATTTTGTCATATGATTACTCAAGTTCAAGTGATGATCTTCTCACAAAGCCAAAGTATGAATCAGAAACTTTATTGGGCACCAACAATTATAATCTCAGTCATTGAAGCAATTGCAATTTATCATAACATCGGAAAGAGTCTATGTGAGAGCTTAAAAGCAAGTCCACATACTCAACTATCACTTAGTCCTTCACAATTGCTAACACTCACGCGATACTTGTGGTTACAGAGTTTTAGTCGGACAAAGAGAAAGATAGGGGCTTATAGTTTTTGCCCCACAACCTTTTACCTCAAGGGTAATGTCAACAATAATAATTCACGCACCCCCACATCCAATTAGATATATATATCATGTTCTTTCCAACATGCTGAGCTTGCCAAAGGATAAAATAAAAATAAGGAAGGGTGAAGATCACCATGACTCTTGCATAAGGTAGAGGAAAATAATAAAAGATAGGCCCTTCGCAGAGGGAAGCAGAGGTTGTCATGCGCGTTTAGGGTTGATGCACAAAATCTTAATGCAAAAGAACGTCACTTTACATTGCCCCTTGCATGTGAACCTTTATTATGTAGTCCGTCGCTGTTATTGCGTCCACAACAAGTTCGTGCAAAGTTTATTTTCTCCGCACTAATAAGTCATGCATATTTAGAGAGCAATTTTTATTGCTTGCACCGATGACAACTTACTTGAAGGATCTTACTCAATCCATAGGTAGATATGGTGGACTCTCATGGCAAAACTGATTTAAGGGTATTTGGAAGCACAAGTAGTATTTCTACTTAGTGCTGAGAATTGGCTAGCATGAGGGGGAAAGGCAAACTCAACACGGCAGAGGAACCATGACAACATACTTTATCTCAGATGTAAGAGAACATAACTCATTATGTTGTCTTCCTTGTCCAACATCAACTCTTTAGCATGTCATATTTTAATGAGTGCTCCCAATCATAAAAGATGTCAATGATAATATATCTATATGTGAAACCTCTCTTTCCTTATTACTTCCTATTAATTGCAACGATGACCAAAGCTATATTTGCCAACTCCCAACAACTTTAAATCATCATACTTTTTCTATGTGAAGTCATTACTTTCAATAAGATCAATATGAACTCTTGATTCTTTTTATTCTTTTTCTTCTAATCACCCAAGATCATGGCAAAATACTCAAGCCCTTGACTCAACACTAATCTTTATTATATAGCTCACGGACTCGATTACAAAGAAGGATCATAAAGCAAAGCTCAAAACTAGATCATGCCATGACTTTATTCTACTCAATCAAGATACTACTAATAGGATCAAACTAAGAAAAACGGTAAAGATAAGAGTTGTGATGGTGATACGATACCAGGGCACCTCCCCCAAGCTTGGCAGTTGCCAAGGGGAGTGCCCATACCCAGATGATTATGTCTCCTTCCTTGTTGTTGGCGGTGGAGGTGTTGATGATGATGCAAGCTTGTCGTCCACTTTCCATGGCATAGGCTCACCATCATATAAGGATGATCGAGTCTCCGGAATCCTCAAATCTGCAGCCAAACTCATCCTTTTGAATCTATATTCATACTAACAGTTTTGGTTTTGCAGATCATAGATTTGGGCTTGGAGGTGCTCGATCTTCTCATGTAGCTTATAGATGGCTTCCTCGGTCTTCTTGGCATCCAACTCATACTTGTTGGTGAACTCCGCGAGCATCTTGTGGGTAGCATTGATTCCACACTCCACCATCCCCTGGCACTTGAAAACTTGTTGCTCCATTGCTTCGAGCCTCAACTCCACGCTTCCGGTTCCCTTTGGTCCCTCAACATCGCGGATGTGCAACAACCCATCACGCATCTCAATGGTTTGGGGGTGTCTCAGCACCTCCGCGAGGTAAGGGTTGATAACCTTCTCGAAAAACTTGTCCTTGGAAGCACTTGGGGTCGTCATGATGATCTAGACCTGTCAGAAAAACAACTCGAAACAAGAACATGGGAGATATGCGTGATACGAGAGTCAAAACCTTCGGGAGTATATATAATGAATTTTTACCGACCAAAATACGCATCGTGCAAGGAAACGGAGTCCGGAGGGCACACGAGGTGCTCACGAGGTAGGGGGCGCGCCCAGGGGGGTAGGGCGCGTCCTCCACCCTCGTGGAGGCCTCGTGTCCTCCCCGGACTGCTACTTATTTTTCTATTTTTCTAAATATTCCAAAACAGAGAAATATTGCCTTAAAAATTGTTTTGGAGTCGGTTTACTTACCGTACCACATACCTATTCCTTTTCGGGGTCTAGAACATTCTGGAAAGTGTCCCTTATGTACTCCTCCGAGGTTACGGTTTCAATAACATTAGTTTCAACATTTATAGGATTACCTGAGATATAGTGTTTGATTCTTTGACCGTTCACCACCTTCGGATTTGTGCTTGCTGATACGTCTCCAACGTATCTATAATTTTTTATTGCTCCATGCTACTTTATCTACTGTTTTAGGCAATATTGGGCTTTATTATCCACTTTTATATTATTTTTGGGACTAACCTATTAACCGGAGGCCCAAACCAGATTTGCTGTTTTATGCCTATTTCAGTGTTTCGAGGAAAAGGAATATCAGACGGAGTCAAAACGGAACGAAATCAACTGGAGAAGTTATTTTTGGAAGGAAAGCAACCCGGGAGACTTGGAGTCCACGTCAAGAACGAAACGAGGAACGCACGAGGTGGGCGCGCCCTCCACCCTCGTGGGGCCCTCGTGGCTCCCCTAACGTGTTTCTTCCTCCTATATATACCAATATACTCTAAAACTTCCAGAACAGAAGATAGATTGGGAGTTCCGCCGCCGCAAGCCTCTGTAGCCACCAGAAACCAATCGGGACCCTATTCCGGCAACCTGCCGGAGGGGGATCCCATCACCGGTGGCCATCTTCATCATCCCGGTGCTATCCATGACGAGGAGGGAGTAGTTCACCCTCGGGGCTGAGGGTATGTACTAGTAGCTATGTGTTTGATCTCTCTCTCTCTCGTGTTCTCTCTCGTGTTCCATCCATGGCACGATCTTGATGTATCCCGAGCTTTGCTATTGTAGTTGGATCTTATGATGTTTCTCCCCCTCTACTCTCTTGTGATGAATTGAGTTTCCCCTTTGAAGTTATCTTATCGGATTGAGTCTTTTATGAGAACACTTGATGTATGTCTTGCCGTGATTATCTGTGGTGACAATGGGATATCATGTGCCACTTGATGTATGTTTTGGTGATCAACTTGTGGGTTTCGTGACATTGGGAACCTATGCATAGGGGTTGGCACACGTTCTTGACTCTCCGGTAGAAACTTTGGGGCACTCTTTGAAGTACTTTGTGTTGGTTGGATGAATCTGAGATTGTGTGATGCATATCATATAATCATGCCCACGGATACTTGAGGTGACAATGGAGTATCTAGGTGACATTAGGGTTTTGGTTGATTTGTATCTTAAGGTGTTATTCTAGTACGAACTCTTTTATAGATTGATCCGAAAGAATAACTTTGAGGTGGTTTCGTACCCTACCATAATCTCTACGTTTGTTCTCCGCTATTAGTGGCTTTGGAGTGACTCTTTGTTGCATGTTGAGGGCTTGTTATATTATCTATCTATGTTATTATTGTTGAGAGAACTTGCACTAGTGAAAGTATCAACCCTAGCCCTTGTTTCCTATCATTGCAATACCGTTTACGCTCACTTTTACTACTTGTTACCTTGCTGTTTTTATATTTTCATATTACAAATACCTTTATCTACCATCCATATTGCACTTGTATCACCATCTATTCGCCGAACTAGTGCACCTATACAATTTGCCATTGTATTGGGTGTGTTGGGGACACAAGAGACTTTTTGATATTTGGTTGCAGGGTGGTTTGAGAGAGACCATATTCATCCTACGCCTCCTACGGATTGATAAACCTTAGGTCATCCACTTGAGGGAAATTTGCTACTGTCCTACAAACCCGTGCACTTGCAGGACCAACAACGTCTACAAGAAGAAGGTTGTGTAGTAGACATCACCTGCGAAGTTGTTGATTTTATGGCACCGGAACGATAGACCTCCTCGATAACGTAAGGACCTTCCCATTTGGAGAGAAGTTTCCCTGCAAAAAATCTTAAATGAGAGTTGTATAGCAATACATAATCACCTACATTAAACTCACGCTTTTGTATCCTTTTATCATGCCACCTTTTAACTTTTTCTTTAAACAGCTTGGCATTTTCATAAGCTTGGGTTCTCCATTCATCAAGTGAGCTAATATCAAATAACCTCTTCTCACCGGCAAGTTTGAAATCATAGTTGAGCTCTTTAATAGCCCAATATGCCTTATGTTCTAGTTCGAGAGGTAAATGACATGCTTTTCCATAAACCATTTTATACGGAGACATACCCATAGGATTTTTATATGCAGTTCTATAGGCCCATAATGCATCATTCAGTTTCTTGGACCAATTCTTTCTAGACCTATTAACAGTCTTTTGCAAAATTAATTTGAGCTCTCTATTTCTCAATTCCACCTGACCACTAGACTGCGGGTGATATGGAGATGCAATTCTATGATTAACATCGTATTTAGCAAGCATCTTACGGAAAGCACCATGAATAAAGTGTGAACCACCATCAGTCATTAAGTATCTAGGGACTCCAAACCTCGGAAAAATAACTTCCTTAAGCATTTTAATAGAAGTGTTATGATAAGCACTACTAGTTGGAATAGCTTCTACCCACTTAGTAATGTAATCAACAGCAACTAGAATATGAGTGTAACCATTAGAGGCAGGAAAAGGTCCCATATAATCAAAGCCCCAAACATCAAATGGCTCAATAACAAGTGAATAATTCATAGGCATTTCTTGACGTCTACTGATATTACCAATTCTTTGACATTCATCACAAGACAAAACAAACTTACGGGCATCCTTGAAGAGCGTAGGCCAATAAAACCCGGATTGCAATACCTTATGTGCAGTTCTATCTCCAGCGTGATGTCCTCCATAAGCTTCGGAGTGACACTTGCGCAGGATCTGTTCCTGTTCATGCTCAGGTACACAACGTCTAATAACACCATCTACTCCTTCTTTATAAAGATGTGGGTCATCCCAAAAGTAATGTCGCAAGTCATAGAAAAACTTTTTCTTTTGTTGGTTTGTGAAGCTAGGCGGTATAAATTTAGCAGCAATGTAATTATCATAATCAGCATACCAAGGAGTGCTACGAGAAGTACTTATGACATTTAGTTGCTCATCAGGAAAGCTATCATCAATAGGTAGTGGGTCATCAAGAACATTCTCTAGCCTAGACAAGTTGTCAGCAACGGGGTTCTCAGCTCCTTTTCTATCAACAATATGTAAATCAAATTCTTGAAGCAAGAGAACCCATCTAATGAGTCTAGGTTTTGCATCTTTCTTTTCCATAAGATATTTAATAGCAGCATGATCTGTATGAATAGTCACTCTAGAATCAACAATATAGGGTCTGAATTTATCACAAGCAAATACAACCGCTAAAAGTTCCTTTTCGGTAGTAGCATAATTTCTTTGAGCATTGTCTAGAGTCTTACTAGCATAATGGATAACATTCAATTTCTTATTAACTCTTTGCCCTAGAACAACACCTACAACATAATCACTAGCATCACACATAATCTCAAAGGGTAAATTCCAATCAGGTGACTGAACAACAGGTGCAGAGACTAATGCTTTCTTAAGTATTTCAAATGCTTCTACACAATCATCATCAAAGACAAATGGTACATCTTTTTGTAATAAATTAGTCAGAGGCCGGGAGATTTTCGAGAAGTCCTTGATGAACCTCCTATAAAATCCGGCGTGACCAAGGAAACTTCTTATACCTTTGATGTCCTTGGGACATGGCATCTTTTCAATAGCATCAACCTTGGCTTTATCAACTTCAATACCTCTTTCAGAAACTTTGTGCCCCAAGACAATACCTTCATTAACCATAAAGTGGCACTTTTCCCAATTCAAGACAAGATTAGTTTCTTCACATTTCTGCAAAACTCGAGCAAGATTGCTCAAGCAATCATCAAAAGAGGAACCATAGACGAAAAAGTCGTCCATGAAAACCTCACAAATTTTCTCACAAAAGTTAGAGAATATAGCCATCATGCATCTTTGAAAGGTAGCAGGTGCATTACATAAACCAAAAGGCATACGTCTATAAGCAAAAGTACCCAAAGGGCATGTAAAATTAGTCTTTGATTGGTCTTTAGCCGACACAGGTATTTGAGAAAAACCAGAGTAACCATCTAGAAAGCAATAATGTGTATGTTTGCATAGTCTTTCTAGCATTTTGTCAATACAAGGTAAGGGGTAATGATCTTTCTTAGTAGCCTTATTTAATTTGCAAAAATCAATTACCATCCTATAACCTGTGATAATTCTTTGCGGAATCAATTCATCCTTATCATTAGGGACAACAGTAATACCTCCCTTCTTAGGGACACAATGGACAGGACTTACCCACTGACTATCAGCAACGGGATAAATTATACCTGCCTCGAGAAGCTTGAGTATTTCTTTTCTTACCACTTCTTTCATTTTAGGATTCAAACGTCGTTGAGGATCACAAACTGGTTTGGCATCAGCTTCCGAATTTATTTTATGTTGACATAGAGTGGGACTGATGCCCTTAAGATCATCCAGAGTATATCCAATAGCGGCACGATGCTTCTTCAGAGTTTTCAATAATCTTTCTTCTTCATGCTCTGAAAGGTTAGCACTAATAATAACAGGATATATTTTCTTTTCATCAAGATAAGCATATTTAAGATTATCAGGCAACGGTTTAAGCTCAAACACGGGATCACCCTTGGGTGGAGGAGGATCCCCTAGGATTTCAACAGGAAAATTGTGTTGCAGAATAGGTTCCTGTTTAAAGAATACTTCATCTATTTCCCTTCTTTCATTCATGAACATATCATTTTCATGGTCTAGCAAATAGTGTTCTAAAGGATCACTAGGAGGTACAGTAATAGAAGCAAGACCAATAATTTCATCCTTACTAGGCAATTCTTCCTCACGATGTTGTTTACTAAATTTAGAGAAATTAAACTCATGAACCATATCATCCAAGCCAACAGTAACAACATTCTTTTTGCAATCTATTTTAGCATTAGCGATGCGCAAGAAGGGTCTACCAAATATAATAGGACAAAAGCTATCTTGCGGAGAACCAAGAACAAGAAAATCAGCGGGATATTTGGTTTTCCCACACAAGACTTCAACATCTCTAACAATTCCCATTGGAGATATAATATCTCTATTGGCAAGTTTAATTGTAACATCAATATCTTCTAACTCAGCAGGTGTAATCCCATGCATAATTTCTTTGTATAAGTCAATGGGTATAACACTAGCACTAGCACCCATATCACATAAGCCATGATAACAATGATCTCCTATTTTAACAGAAATAACAGGCACGCCTACCACAGGTCTATGTTTATCTCTATCACAGGGTTTAGCAATTCTAGCAGTTTCACCAGTGAATTGAATAACATGCCCATCAATATTGTCAGACAAGAGATCTTTAACAATAGCAATATTGGGTTCTACTTTGACTTACTCAGGAGGTGTATAAATCCTAGTATTGCTTTTGCGAACAACAGTTGAAGCTTTAGCATGATCCTTCATTCTAACAGGGAAAGGAGGTTTCTCAACATAGGAAGTAGGAACAATAGGATCATTATAAGTGACAATCTTTTCTTCAACTTTAATAGGTGCAACTACTTTTACTTCTATGGGAGGATGATATTTAAACCACTTCTCCTTGGGGAGATCAACATAAGTAGCAAAAGATTCACAGAAAGAAGCTACTATCTCAGAATCAAGTCCATATTTAGTGCTAAACTTACGGAAAATATCGGTATCCATAAAAGATTTAACACAATCAAACTTAGGTGTCATACCTGACTCCTTACCTTCGTCGAGGTCCCAATCTTCAGAGTTGTGTTTAATTCTATCCAATAAATTCCATCCAAATTCAATAGACTTCATCATAAAAGAGCTAGCACAAGAAGTATCGAGCATGTTACTATTATTTTCAGAAAGCCGAGCATAAAAATTCTGGAGAATTGTCAATTTTGAGAGCTCATGATTGGGGCATGAATATAACATTGATTTAAGCCTCCCCCAAGCTTGAGCGATGCTTTCTCCTTCGCGAGGCCAAAAATTATATATATAATTGCGATCACGATGAACAAGATGCATAGGGTAATACTTTTGATGAAATTCTAGTTTCACTCTTTTATAGTTCCATGACCTCGTATCATCACATAGCCTATATCATGTCAATGCGTCTCCCTCCAAAGATAAAGGGAAAGCCTTCTTCTTAACAACATCATCGGGTATACCTGTAAGCTTAAATAGTCCACAAATATCATCCACAAAGCGTAGATGTTCGTCAGGATGCTTTGTTCCATCTCCTGCAAAAGTGTTAGCTAGCAGTTTTTCCATCATACCTGAAGGGATCTGAAAAGGAGTTTCATCTTCAATAGATTCAGTAGGTTCAGTAGGTTCAGTAGGTTGAGGAGCAACTCTTGGCTCAACCGGACGGGGTGAAGATACCCCGAACAAGCCCCTCAAACAATTACTTCCCATAGTAACAAGTGATAGAAAATTTCAGCACACTAAATAAAATTTTGCTTACTAAATTCCACCTACCAAAGGCGCTTCACTCCCCGGCAACGGCGCCAGAAAAGAGTCTTGATGACCCACAAGCATAGGGGATCTATCGTAGTCCTTTCAATAAGTAAGAGTGTCGAACCCAACGAGGAGCAGAAGGAAATTATAAGCGGTTTTCAGCAAGGTATTCTCTGCAAGTACTGAAATAAGTGGTAACAGATAGTTTTGTGATAAGATAAATGGTAACGAGCAACAAGTAACAAAAGTAAATAAAGTGCAGCAAGGTGTCCCAATCCTTTTTGTAGCAAAGGACAAGCCTGGACAAACTCTTATAATAGGAAAAGCGCTCCCGAGGACACATGGGAATATCGTCAAGCTAGTTTTCATCACGCTCATATGATTCACGTTCGGTACTTTGATAATTTGATATGTGGGTGGACCGGTGCTTGGGTACTGCCCTTACTTGGACAAGCATCCCACTTATGATTAACCTCTATTGCAAGCATCCGCAACTACAACAAGAGTATTAAGGTAAACCTAACCATAGCATGAAACATATGGATCCAAATCAGCCCCTTACGAAGCAACACATAAACTAGGGTTTAAGCTTCTGTCACTCTAGCAACCCATCATCTACTTATTACTTCCCAATGCCTTCCTCTAGGCCCAAATAATGGTGAAGTGTTATGTAGTCGACGTTCACATAACACCACTAGAGGTTAGACAACATACATCTCATCAAAATATTGAACGAATACCAAATTCACATGACTACTAATAGCAAGACTTCTCCCTTGTCCTTAGGAACAAACGTAACTACTCACAAAGAATATTCATGTTCATAATCAGAGGGGTAATATTGTGCATAAAGGATCTGAACATATGATCTTCCACCAAATAAACCAACTAGCATCAACTACAAGGAGTAATCAACACTACTAGCAACCTACTAGCACCAATCCCGGACTTGGAGACAAGAATTGGATACAAGAGATGAACTAGGGTTTGGAGATGATATGGTGCTGATGAAGATGTTGATGGAGATTGCCCTCTCCCGATGAGAGGAGCGTTGGTGATGACGATGATGATGATTTCCCCCTCCCGGAGGGAAGTGTCCCCGGCAGAACAGCTCTGTCGGAGCCCTAGATTGGTTCCGCCAAGGTTCCGCCTCGTGGCGGCGGAGTCTCGTCCCGAAAGGTTCTTTGCTATTTTTTCTCATCGAAAGACTTCATATGGGAGAAGATGGGCGTCGGAGAGCCACCAGGGGGCCCACGAGGTAGGGGGGCGCGCCCAGGGGGGGCGCTCCCACCCTCGTGAGCAGGGTGTGGGCCCCCTGGCCTTCATCTTTGGCGACGATTTTTCTTTATTTATTTTAAGGTGTTCCGTGGAGTTTTAGGACTTTTGGAGTTGCACAGAATAGTCCTTCAATATTTGCTCCTTTTCCAGCCCAGAATTCCAGCTGCCGGCATTCTCCCTCTTCATGTAAACCTTGTAAAATAAGAGAGAATATCCATAAGTATTATGACATAACGTGAAATAACAGCCCATAATGCAATAAATATCGATATAAAAGCATGATGCAAAATGGACGTATCACCAAGGAAACATATTATACCTTTTATGTCCTTGGGACATGGCATCTTTTCAATAGCATCAACTTTGGCTTTATCAACTTCAATAGCTCTCTCGGAGATCTTGTGCCCCAAGACAATGCCTTCATTAACCATAAAGTGACACTTTTCCCAATTCAGGATGAGATAAGTGTCTTCGCATCTCTGCAAAACTCGATCAAGGTTGCTCAAACAATCATCAAAAGAGGATCCATACACGGAAAGGTCATCCATGAATACCTCACAAATCTTTTCACAAAAATTAGAGAATATTTCCATCATGCATCTTTGAAAGGTAGTAGGTGCATTACATAAACCGAAAGGCATACGTCTATAAGAAAAAGTACCAAAAGGGCAAGTAAAAGTAGTTTTAGATTGATCCTTCGCTGACACAGGTATCTGAAAGAAACTAGAATAACCATCTAGAAAGCAGAAATGTGTGTGTTTGGATAATCTTTCTAGCATTTGATCAATAAAAGGTAAAGGGTAATGATCTTTCTTAGTAGCTTTATTTAACTTACGGAAATCAATTACCATCCTATAACCTGTAATAATTCTTTGCGGGATCAATTCATCTTTATCATTAGGAACGACGGTAATACCTCCCTTTTTAGGAACACAATGGACATGGCTTACCCATTCACTATCAGCAACGGGATAAATAATACCTGCCTCAAGGAGCTTTAGTATCTCCTTTCTTACCACTTCCTTCATCTTGGGATTTAATCGTCTTTGAGGATCTCTAACTGGTTTTGCATCTTTCTCCACTGAAATTTTGTGTTGGCATAATGTGGGACTAATGCCCTTAAAATCATCCAGAGTATATCCAATAGTTGCTCGGTGCTTCTTCAGAGTTTTCAATAATCTTTCTTCTTCTTTTTCTGAAAGGTTAGCACTAATAATAATAGGATATATTTCTTTTTCACCAAGATAAGCATACTTAAGATTATCAGGTAATGGTTTGAGTTCAAACACAGGATCACCCTTGGGTGGAGGGGGATCCCCAAGAATTTCAACGAGAAGGTTATGTTTCAGCACAGGTTCCTGTTTAAGGAACACTTCATCTATTTCCTCCCTTTCCTTCATAAACATATCGTTTTCATGGTCTAGCAAATATTGTTCTAACGGATCAGTTGGAGGAACAGCAATGGAAGCAAGACCAATAATTTCATCCTTGCTAGGTGGTTCCCTATCCCGAGGTTGTCTACTAAACTTAGCAAAATTAAACTCATGAGACATACCATCTATGCCAATAGTGACAATATTCTTTTCACAATTAATCTTAGCACTAGCCGTGTTCAAGAAGGGTCTACCAAAAATAATGGGACAAAAATCATCTTGTGGGGAACAAAGAACAAGAAAATCAGCAGGGTATTTAACCTTCCCACACAAAACATCAACATCTCTAACAATCCCAAAGGGTTTAATGGTATCCCTATTAGCAAGCTTGATAGTAATATCAGTGTCTTCTAATTCAATGGGTGCAATGTTATGCATAATTTCTTGATATAAAGTATAAGGTATTGCACTAGCACTAGCACCCATATCACATAAGCCATGATAACAATGATCTCATATTTTAACAGAAATAACAGGCATGCCTACGACATGTCTACGTGTCTTAGTATCAGGCCTAGCAATATTGGCAGTCTCATCACAGAAAGAAATAACATGCCCATCTAAATCCTCATACGAGAGATCTTTAATCATAACAATACTAGGTTCAACATTAATTTGCTCAGGAGGTGTATAAGTCCTAGTATTACTCTTACGAACAACAGTCGAAGCTTTAGCATGATCCTTTATCCTAACAGGAAAAGGAGGTTTTTCAACATAAGTAGTAGGAACAATAGGATCACTATAGGTAATAGTCTTTTTTTCGACTGTAATAGGTGCAACTACTTTCACTTCAACAGGAGGATTATATTTAAACCACTTCTCTTTAGGGAGATCGACGTGAGTAGCAAAAGATTCACAGAAAGAAGCTACTATCTCAGAGTCAAGTCCATACTTAGAGCTAAATCCACGAAAAGCATCGGTATCCATAAAAGATTTAACACAATCGAACTTAGGTGTCATACCTGACTCCTTACCATCGTCGGAACCCCAATCTTCAGAGTTGTGTTTAATTCTTTCCAATAAGTCCCATCTGAAATCAATAGTCTTCAGCATATAAGAACCAACACAGGAAGTATCGAGCAGGTTGTGATTATCAAGAGAAAGCCGAGCATAAAAATTCTGAATAATCATTTCCCGAGAGAGCTCATGATTGGGGCATGAATATAACATTGACTTAAGCCTCCCCCAAGCTTGAGCGATGCTTTCTCCTTCGTGAGGCCAGAAATTATATATGTAATTACGATCATGATGAACAAGATGCATAGGATAGAACTTCTAGTGAAATTCCAACTTCAGTCGCTTATAATTCCAAGATCTCGTATCATCACATAGCCTATATCATGTCAATGCATCTCCCTTCAAAGATAAAGGGAAGACCTTCCTTTTGACAACATCATCGGGAATACCTGCAAGCTTAAATAATCCACAAACTTCATCCACAAAGATAAGGTGTAAATCGGGATGCAATGTCATCTCCTGCAAATGGATTAGCTAGCAGTTTCTCTATCATACCCGAAGAAATCTCAAAGTGAATATTTTCATAAAGTTCAGTAGGTTGAGGAGCAACTCTTTGCTCTTCTGGTTGGGGTGAAGATACCCCAAACAAGCCCATCAAAGGATTAGTTTCCATAGTGACAAGTATCAGAAACTTTCAGCACACTATATAAATGTTTCCTTACCAAGTTCCACTCACCAAAAGCGCTACACTCCCCGACAACGGCGCCAGAAAAGAGTATTGATGACCCACAAGTGTAGGGGATCAATCGTAGTCCTTTCGATAAGTAAGAGTGTCGAACCCAACAAGGAGCAGAAGGAAATGACAAGCGGTTTTCAGTAAGGTTTTCTCTGCAAGCACTGAAATTGTAGGTGATAGATAGTTTTGTGATAAGATAAATAGCAACGAGTAACAAGTAAATAAAGTAAATAAAGTGCAGCAAGGTGGCCCAATCCTTTATGTAGCAAAGGAGAAGCCTGGACAATTTCTAATAATGAGAAAGGAGCTCCCGAGGACACATTGGGAATTATCGTCAAGCTAGTTTTCATCATGTTCATATGATTCGCGTTCGGTACTTTGATAATTTGATATGTGGGTGGACCATCACTTGAGTACTGCCCTTTCTTGGACAAGCATCCCACATATGATTAATCCCTATTGCAAGCGTCCGCAACTACAAAAGAAGTATTAAGGTAAACCTAACTGTCGGTGTCAAAACCGACGGATCTCGGGTAGGGGGTCCCGATCTGTGCGTCAAGGCTGATGGTAACAGGAAGAAAAGGACACAGATGTTTACCCAGGTTCGGGCCCTCTCGATGGAGGTAAAACCCTACTTCCTGCTTGATTAATATTGATGATATGGGTAGTACAAGAGTAGATCTACCACGAGATCGTAGAGGCTAAACCCTAAGAGCTAGCCTATGATGGTATGATTGTAATTGTGATCGGCCTTCTAAGGACCAACCTCTCCGGTTTATATAGACACCGGAGAGGGCTAGGGTTTACATGGAGTCAGTTACAAGGAAGGAAATATAATATCCGGATCGCCAAGCTTGCCTTCCATGCAAAGGAGAGTCCCATCCGGACATGGGCCGAAGTCTTGAGTCTTGTATCTTCACGCTTGAATAATCTGGACGTTGTACACAGTCCGGCTGTCCGGATACCCCCTAATCCAGGACTCCCTCAGTAGCCCATGAACCAGGCTTCAATGATGATGAGTCCAGCACGTAGTGTTGTCTTCGGCATTGCAAGGCGGGTTCCTTCTCCGAATACTCCAAAGTGGTTATCGAACACATAGACCGTGTCCGTATCTACAGGATGATCTTCACATGGTATAAATCTAATTTGCTGGTAATCTTCAGGCGTCGTGCCCTTGCATCGTGGCCTGGTCCAATGCGGACTGGCGTTTCTTACCCCACCTCGACTCGTGTTACGAGGCAGTTTCATTGGCACATCCCGTCGAGGCAGAGATCGTGTTCCTCTTATTACGGGATTTTCCATTAATATGGGCGTGCGTGACCCCATGACGGCCGTTGGTATTACCCCGTGTGTTTTTGGATAATCCTCAAACGGCCATACCAAGGACTCTTGGTATTCATCCCCTTTATAAAAGGGGTCGAGGCTTATGCCTCTTTTTCACCTTCATTGCGCCTTCTCGCACCTCGAGTTCTAACACCCAAAACCTAAGCTCCAACCCCCCGGAACCTCCAATATGTCCGGATCTGACCCTCAAGGCCGATGGGTGGCCTCCTCGATTAAAGAGAAGGACATTGCAAAGCTTAGGGAGGTCGGATACATGACCACCGATATCCAGCACAGGCTTCCTGCTCCAGGGCAGGTCATCCCTACGCCGGAGCCCAATGAGTGTGTCGTTTTCGTCCCACACTTCCTCCGCAGTTTCGGTTTCACCCTCGATCCCTTCGTGAGGGGGCTCATGTTCTACTATGGGTTGGATTTTCATGATCTGGCTCCAGACGCTATCCTCCATATCTCGTCGTTCATTATTGTGTGCGAGGCTTTTCTCCACGTCACCCCACACTTTGGCTTATGGCTCAAGACCTTGAATGTGACGCCGAAGATGATCGAGGGGCGACATGTGGAGTGCGGAGGTGCCGTAATAAGCAGAAACGCTGATGCTCCATGGCCAGAGGGTTCTTTCCCAGAAGTATCCGATGTATGGCAACGGAGGTGGTTTTATGTCACGGCTCCTAGAGGCACAAAGTGGGTGGCTGCCCCCGAGTTTCGCTCGGGCCCTCTGTCACAGTTGGCGTCTTGGACAAACGTAGGACGGAATTGGGGGCCCGCTGGTGATATACCAGTACTGCAGAATCGCATCCGGGAGCTTCTTGCAAGGGACATTAACCTTGTCAGCATAATGCAAGTGATGTTAGTCCGGCGGATGTTGTCGTGCCAACGCTGGCCTCTCCGGATGTGGGAGTTCAATCCAGAGGGTCCGCAGACTGTCAAGCACTTCTTCGGCTTGAAGCTCGAAGAGATGTGCAAATTATTCTTTGGACAGAAAGTAGCGTGTCCGGACACCACCGAGGATGCGGGCCTAAGCTGCAATCGCCTAGATACTCAAGTAAGTAGCCTTGATACCGGACACCCTGTTTTGTATTTGTCATGATTGTTTATTCTGAAAATCATCCGCGTCCAGGAATGGCTCAGCAAGGCGGAGAGAATCAGGTGTCCGGCACCACTTCTCGAAGGCTCGCCCGCTCCTACCATGGCCAAGATGCTCGACCGGGTAATCAGCAGAATGCCCTTGGGGAAAGACAAGGGGAGGAACGAAGAATCCGAACCCCACATGCTATGCATCCGAACCGGGGGAATTGTTACCTCCCCCAAGGAGGATAGTCAGGGAGGGGAGGCTAAGGCCTCCTCTCCGCGCGGGAAGAAAAGGGCCGCCTCCGAAGATCTGGAGGCGGAGATGCCCAAATCAGGGAAAAAGACATCCCCAGGGGGCCTTGCCCCGACGGGCACCCTCACCGCACCATGCCCTCCAACGGGCCAACCCTCGACCGAGCTATAAGTCAATCTACAATCCGAAGGTACTGTGTTCCTCCTAGATCAATAACCAGGATTCAACTTTTTACAGTCCAGCCAGCAGCTCCTCTCAACAGGGTTCATCTCCGGGGGAACTTCCTCCGAAGATGATGGAGAGCGAGACCCCACCCCCTTCTCCGACTCATGAAGCGGGTGACACCGAGGTGTCATCACGGAGGAGTCCGGATTTGCCGAAGCCGGAAGGCAATTCGTCAGCCGCCCTGCACCCGGAGCGTTTGGCTAGAGCGGGGGGCGATGGGAAGAGTCCGGCGCAGTTCGATGTCCAGCCGGACGTACTGACGGGCTTGCTGGAGCGAGTTGTGCTCTCGGAGGAGCACCGCTCATTAATGAGCGCGGTGCTCAGGAAGATTTCATCCGCTACAAGCGGTTTGAATGAAGCATTCACAAGCCTGCTCAGAGGCTTTGAGGTATGTAATGGAGAATACACTATTTCTTTGGTTGTAAGGCACGCGCCAGGTGTGCTCCATATAGATAGTAGCCCCTGAGACTCTGGTTGCCCGCCCTAGGCGGCAAATGGGGGATCATAAACCAATGATTGTGCTGTAAATATGTGCAGGTACCTGTGGGTCCGGATGCCGGCCAGTCCATTGAAGTTGCCGAACTAACGAGGCAAATTGGATCGATTGATGCCGATATCATGCTGGTGAATGAGCGGCTGGACAAATCACAACGTATGTGTCATGCCTTCCCTTGTATAGAAAATTATGAAGGTGGCATGATATTGATGTAATATGTTTGGACTGCAGATGGTGCTGCTGCGGTGGAGGCCCTGAGGGTGGAACTTGCCCAAGCCAAGGAACAGGCTCGGGTGAGCAATGCGGCTGCCCTAAAGGCGGCCGAGGAATTGAGGGCCGAACAGGCTGCTCATCACCGAAGCGAGGAACAGATAGCCGAAATGGCTATCGAGTTAAAAAATGCTGCTAACCGGTATGAGCTCCTAAAAAAGGAGCATGAGGATAAATCAGCCGACCTGAGCAAGGCACTTAATGCCACCAAGGAAATACAAACCGAGCTCAGGGGTGCGTGGGAGGAGCTTCAACTGGCCGGTAAGATCGCGGCTGGGGGCTCCTATTTGCTGTGGACGAAGTTCTTTGATCCGAAGTACGCTCGCCTGGACGGTCGCTGGAGTTTGGTGGACGCATACGTGGACCTGGCGAAGAGTACATCTGATGCTGTGGAGTTCTTCAAAGATCAGGGTGAGAAGGAAGTGGAGAAGCTTTTCTGGTTGCAGTTTAATGCTCCCACTCGCCCGCTGCCGTTGAGTGATAAGATGGCTGTTGTGGCGGAGCTTCACAGGTTGTCTGGGCTTGCAATGCGGTCTGTAATAGACCATCTTTGGCCGAAGGGGCCTAAGCCAGACAGTTACTTTGGTTTGGTTCAACAGTTCCTTGGGGCCGTGCCTCGGATCGATGTCATGAGGAGGTCAGCGTGCATGGAGGGTGCGCGGATGGCCCTTGCCCGCGTTAAAGCGTATTGGACGGATATGGATGCCACTATTATAGTGTCCCAGGATCCGGTGGGGGGGCCAATATCCGGCCGGGCACTACTTGGCGCAGGTCACAGAGGGTGCCCGCCTGATAGAGGCGCAGTGCCCGAAGAATGTCCTATTCGAGTGATGACTCGAATCATTGTAAAAACAATGTTTATTTTGATTTATAAGGCTAGATTTATAATGTTTGTCTGAAAATATGATTGTGTCCCCTGTGCGGCCGTTTATATATATATATATATATATATATGTGTGTGTGTGTGTGTGTGTGTGTGTGTGTGTAATCCAAAAGTTAGCAGTCATTGGCTTCAGCCCCCACGCATACAATGCGGGGGTGTTCGCGAAAAAATGTGCTTAATCACACTTTATCCAACGTCTTGGTCCATTAAGGAGGTGATCGCACGTCGAACTAGGCAACCAGACTATATAGCTGTAACACTTTCGCTTAGCCACGAGATTCTAATGTTGGGGCTACTATGTAGCCCCTGGTACCTTCGCGTGCATCCGGATACGGGCGCGTATGTAACTGGCCAGGAAATGGCCCTTCGTTAATCCGGAGGAATCCTAGAGATTCTGGTGAGTCGTCGAGTGGTTGACCAGTCTCTCGCTGTATCATGGCAGTCAGTTTTCGGCTTTCTCTACTGAGGTGCTCATCCGGAATAACCAGTGCACAATCGCAGTAGTTCTTCTTTGGCCACCTTAGCCAATAATAACGGAACGTAAGGTGGCAAACCCAGGAGCCGGGCAAACCCAACATTTGACCTAAGACATGATTCGGAGCTAATGCATATAAGGCCAAACTCGTGACGCCGAACACTCCCGAAGGTATTCGGACTTTATAATAGATGATGAGCTCAAGAATGCCCATTCATTATAAACCCTGTGTTTCCAGGTACGTGCATTGATCTGTGGTGGCGAAATGCCAAAAACGGCAGTATCCTCTATGGGTATAGGACCCATGGGATGGTTAAGCAACAAGAGGCAATAGAAAAGGTTTACACAAGGGCTTAATCTAAAAAGAAACCTGTTGAACGGGGCCCTGCTACACGTATGTGCTACCTCTTGAGCACTACGTTGGATTTCCCCGAAGAGGAGAGGATGATGCAGTAAAGTAGCATAAGTATTTCCCTCAGTTTCTGAGAACCAAGGTATCAATCCAGTAGGAGACCACGCACAAGTCCCTTGTACCTACACAAAACGATAGCAACTCACAACCAACGCTTAGGGGTTGTCAATCCCTTCACGGTCACTTATGAGAGTGAGATCTGATAGAGATAATATTTTTGGTATTTTTGATAGATAGATGCAAAGTAAAAAGTAAAGGCAAAGTAAAAACAAAGCAAGTAAATAAAGTGATATAGATTGATATGATGAGAATAGACCCGGGGGCCATATGTTTCACTAGTGGCTTCTCTCAAGAGCATAAGTATTCTACGGTGGGTGAACAAATTACTGTTGAGCAATTGACAGAATTGAGCATAGTTATGAGTATATCTAGGCAATGATCATGTATATAGGCATCACGTCCAAAACAAGTAGATCGAAACGATTCTGCATCTACTACTATTACTCCACTCATCGACCGCTATCCAGCATGCATCTAGAGTATTAAGTAAAAACAGAGTAACGCCGTAAGCAAGATGACATGATGTAGAGGGATAAATTCATGCAATATGATAAAAACCCCATCTTGTTATCCTCGATGGCAACAATAAAATACGTGCCTTGCAATTCTTTCTGTCACTGAGTAAGGACACCGCAAGATTGAACCCAAAGCTAAGCACTTCTCCCATTGCAAGAACTACCAATCTAGTTAGCCAAACTAAAAAGATAATTCGAAGCGACTTGCAAAGATAACTCAATCATACATAAAAGAATTCAGAGAAGAATCAAATATTTTCCATAGATAATACTGGATCATAAACCCACAATTCATCGGTCTCAACAAACACACCGCAAAAAGAAGATTACATCGAATAGATCTCCACGAGAGAGGGGGAGAACATTGTATTGATATCCAAAAAGAGAGAAGAAGCCATCTAGCCACTAGCTATGGACCCGAATGTCTGAAGTAAACTACTCACACTTCATCAGAGGGGCCATGGTGATGATGTAGAAGCCCTCTGTGGTGGATGCCCCCACCGATGAAGCTCCGGAACAGGCCCCAAGATGGGATCTCGTGGATACAGAAGGTTGCGGCGGTGGAATTAGGTTTTTGGCTCCTGTTCTGATCGTTCGGGGATATGTAGGTATATATAGGAGGAACGAGTACGTCGGTGGAGCTCCGAGGGGCCCACGAGGTAGGGGTGCGTGCCTAGGGGGCGCCCTCCACCCTCGTGACCTCCTCGGGCACTGCTTAGAGTAGGGTCCAAGTCTCCTGGGTCACGTTCGGTTGGAAAATCACGATCCCGAAGGTTTCATTCCGTTTGGACTCCGTTTGATATTCAGTTTCTTCAAAATACTGAAAAAGGCAAAAAATAGCAATTCTGGGTTGGGCCTCCGGTTAATAGGTTAGTCCCAAAAGTAATATAAAAGTAGAAAATAAAGCCCAATATAGTCCAAAACAATAGATAAAGTAGCATGGAGCAATCAAAAATTATAGATACGTTGGAGACGTATCAGGCATCCCCAAGCTTAATTCCTGCTCGTCCTCGAGTAGGTAAATGATAAAAAAGAATTTTTGATGCAGAGTGATACTTTGGCATAATTTCAATGTAAATCTTCTTAATTGTGATATGAATATTCAGATCCGAAAGATTCAAGACAAAAGTTCATATTGACACAAAAATAATAATACTTCAAGCATACTAATCAAAGCAATCATGTCTTCTCAAAATAACATGGCAAAAGAAAGTTATCCCTACAAATTCATATAGTCTGGCTATGCTCCATCTTCCCCACACAAAATATTTAAATCATGCACAACCCCGATGACAAGCCAAGCAATTGTTTCATACTTATGACATTCTCAAAACTTTTTCAATCTTCACGCAATACATGAGCGTGAGCCATGGATATAGCACTATAGGTGGAATAGAAGGGTGGTTGTGGAGAAGACAAAAAGAGGGAAGATAGCCTCACATCAACTAGGCGTATCAACGGGCTATGGAGATGCCCATCAATAGATATCAATGTGAGTGAGTAGGGATTGCCATGCAACGGATGCACTAGAGCTATAAGTATATGAAAGCTCTATAAAAGAAACTAAGTGGGTGTGCATCAACTTGCTTGCTCATGAAGACCTAGGGCATTTTGAGGAAGCCCATCATTGGAATATACAAGCCAAGTTCTATAATGAAAAATTCCCACTAGTATATGAAAGTGACAAAATGAGAGACTCTCTATCATGAAGATCTTGGTGCTACTTTGAAGCACAAGTGTGGTAAAAGGATAGTAGCATTGTCCCTTCTCTCTTTTTCTCTCATTTTTTTATTTGGGCCTTTTTTTTTTATGGCCTCTTTTTTTTGTAAAGTCCGGAGTCTCATCCCGACTTATGTGGGAATCATAGTCTCCATCATCCTTTCCTCACTTGGGACAATGCTCTAATAATGATGATCATCACACTTTTATTTTTCTTACAACTCAACAATTACAACTCGATACTTAGAACAAAGTATGACTCTATATGAATGCCTCCGGCGGTGTACCGGGATATGCAATGAATCATGAGTGACATGTATGAAATAATTATGAACGGTGGCTTTGCCACAAATACAATGTCAACTACATGATCATGCTAGCAATATGACAATGATGGAGCATGTCATAATAAACGGAACGGTGGAAAGTTGCATGGCAATATATCTCGGAATGGCTATGGAAATGCCATGATAGGTAGGTATGGTGGCTGTTTTGAGGAAGGTATATGGTGGGTGTATGATACCGGTGAAAAGTGCGCGGTATTAGAGAGACTAGCAAAGGTGGAAGGATGGGAAAAAGTGCGTATAATCCATGGACTCAACATTAGTCATAAAGAACTCATATACTTATTGCAAAATCTAGAAGTTATCAAAGCAAAGTATTACGTGCATGCTCCTAGGGGTATAGATTGGTAGGAAAACACCATCGCTCGTCCCCGACCGCCACTCATAAGGAAGACAATCAATAAATAAATCATGCTCCGAGTTCATCACATAACGGTTCACCATACGTGCATGCTACGGGAATCACAAAGTTCAACACAAGTATTCTTTGAATTCACAACTACTTTAACTAGCATGACTCAAATATCACCATCTTCATATCTCAAAACAATTATCAAGCATCAAACTTATCTTAGTATTCAACGCACTCAAAAGAAAGTTTCACATATCTTGAACACCAAGTATATTAACATTAAGCGAATTACCATGCTATTAAAGACTCTCAAAATAATCTAAGTTGTAAGGGCATTTCCCTATCTTATGTTTTGGATGATGATGACAACCATTTGTTGGTCTAATCCTGTGCTAATTATTTCAGGTTCTCAATGATTAGGCTTTCATCGGTTAGTGGTTCTCTCTCGAAGGAATCATTTGAAGAAGGGATCCTCTATGCTTTTATCTCCTTGGTCGTAGGGATCCCATACACTCTAGAGGGAATCCTCTGTGGATAGAATAGGGGAGTCCATTCTCGTTCACATCCTTTCCTCCTTTTCTAGTCGAGAGAGTGCCTCCCTCCTCATCTAATCCTTGCTGTGTTCCCAGCGGTTGTACCGCTCGTCCAAGCGGTTGTACCGCTGGATCTTGACGCTACTCTGCTGCTGTCGAGCGGTGGTACCGCTGCCTCCGGGCGGTGGTACCGCCATCTGACTCTGCATAGTCCAGCAGCGGTTGTTCCGGCCATGTACCGCCCATGTACCGGTCAGGGTTCTGTCCTGATGCGGTGGCTGGGCGGTGGTGGCCCGGTTGGTCCAGTTGATCCTTTTCAACCGGTACAACCGGAGGTTCGAGCGGTTCTTCCGCTCGTTCCTTAGCCGCTCAAGCGATCAAGACCACGCGGTTACACCGGCCCTGCACCGCCCAACTACCGCCCTCAAGGGTGACTCCGTTCTGTTTAGGTGCGGTAGTTGTGCGGTAGCTGGGCGGTTGGTCCGGTTATTTGCTAGTGACCGGTACTACCGCCCGATGGCCCGGTTGTACCGCCTGGTAGGGTTTTGCAGTTGCATCGTCAGTCCCGGTTGTACCGGGACAAGGAGCGGTTGTACCGATGCAGTACTGAAAACACAATAACGGTTGGATTTTAGTGGGTTGCTATATAAGGTGGTTCCTCCACCTACCACGCCCTATCTCTTACCTCTCTCACTCCACGATTGATGCTCTCAAGCTCTCTTGCCCGATCTCTCTCTCTAGCCACTCAAACTTGTTGATGTGCTAGGGTTTGAAGGAGGAGACCTAGATCTACACTTCCACCAAAGGATATCTACTTCCCCCATACTTTCTTGTGTGGATTTCGTTACTCTTGGTGCTTGAGCACCCTAGACGGTTGAGGTCACCTCGAGGCCATATTCCATTGTGGTGAAGCTTCGTGGTTTCGTTGGGAGCCTCCGTTTGTTGTGGAGATTGCCCCAACCTTGTTTGTAAAGGTCCGGTTGCCGCCTTCAAGGGCTCCAATAGTGGATTCACGGCATCTCGCATTGTGTGAGGGCGTGAGGAGATTACGGTGGCCCTAGTGGCTTCTTGGGGAGCATTGTGCCTCCACACCGCTCCAACGGAGACGTACTTCCCTTTAAAAGGAAGTAACTTCGGTAACACATCCTCGTCTCCACCGGCTCCACTCTTGGTTATTTCGTGCCTTTACTTTTGCAAGCCTACTTGTTGTTACATCCTTGCTTGCTTGTGTGCTAGTTATTATTGCATCATATAGGTTGCTCACCTAGTTGCACATCTAGACAACCTATTTTGTTGCAAAGTTTAATTTGGTAAAGGAAAGCTTAAAAATTGTTAGTTGCCTATTCACCCCCCCCTCTAGTCAACCATATCGATCTTTTCAATTGGTATCAGAGCCTCGTCTCTTTATTAAGGACTTTGCCGTCCGAAGAGTATGGTTGACGTCAACGACGGTGCGGAGGAACACTCTGGTGTGAATCCCATCTCGTCTTTGGCCGAAGGGGGAACCTCGGTCTCTCGTGAGGAATTCAATGTGGCTTTAGACACATTGAAAACCTCCATGACGGACGAGGTTAAAAGCATGTTTACTGAATTCCTAGAGGGACTCAAACTATCTACCTTGCCGATGAAAGTGGGTGATCCCACTAACAAGGTGACGGATGCTAACCCCGACAAGGGGGAAGCTAATAGTGAAAAGAGTCCTTCTACTAGTGGTAGAAATGGCACCGGCATCTTTGCCCATGTGGAACCCTCGGTGTATAAAGGACCGATCCCCTCTACGCATTTGAATCATGCCGGTCCTCCTCCTTATGTGAAAAATGAAGATTTTGATTCTTGGGTCTATCGCTTCAAGCGTCATTTAAAACATGTGAATACTAACCTTTGGAGAATTATTGAAGAAGGTTTCTATCCTCTTGATCCAAGCAACTTCACCCCTCGAGAATAAGTGGACAACCAATTCAATGAGAGTGCTCTCTTCATCATCCAAGATGCTATCCTTCCCGAAGATCTCCCTCATCTTCGACCTCATGTCATGGCTAAAGAAGCATGGAAGTGTGTCGAGCGTATGTATAGAGGAAGTGCTAGCATTCAACGCTCCAACTATGAAGTGGTGCAAGATGAAGCCGATGAGTTTGCAATGAAAGAGGATGAAGAACCTCGTGAGCTCTTTCGAAGAGTGACCAAACTTGCGGTCGCACTCCGAGATCATGGGAGTAAAGACACGGATGACAATTGGATCAAGCGCAAGTTCCTCAAGGCCATGATGCCCTACAACAAGGCCATGTCCTCCGTCATCCGCCAAAGACCGGACTTCCACTCCATGACCTCTGGTGAAGTGTTGGATGAGTTCATTGCAATGAACATCTTGGATAAGACCGCCGACAATGCGGTGCTCCGTTACCAAAGGGCAAAGAAGCCCAATCTTGCCTTGAAGGCCAAGGTTAGTGTGGAAGAAGAAGAAGAAGAGGAGGAAGATGAGGAGAGCAACCCCGAGGACACAAAGTATGATTATCATGAGCACATGGCTCTTGCCTCAAGACAGTTTTGGAGTAAGAAGACTACAAGACCCAACTTCAACAAGAACAACTCAAGTGGCCTCAAAGGGAAGCAATGAGTTAGAACTTGTTTCAACTGTGGCAATGTCAGTCACTTCGTTGCGGATTGTCCATACGAGAAGCGGGAAGACAATGGTGGCAAGTTCATTCGAAAAGACAAAGCCAAGTCCTTCCCCAACAAGAACAACTTCACCAAGAAGACTCCTTCTCGCGGGTTGGTGGTTCAAGAAGAATACCGTGAGGATGACGATGATGATGAAGATGGTGAAACAATGGCCATGGCATCCGTTGCCATTGTCTCAACTCCTTAGGTGTCTCTATTCGATGCACCTAACGAGAACATCACTGCCAAGTGCCTCATGGCTAAGGCCACCATAAAGGTAACCCCCAACATCAAAACCACCATTATTCCTAACCCTCCTTCAATGGATGACTTTGATAATGGTAAGGGGTCTAATGAGGAGATCAATGAATTTGAGTCCTTCATGAGTAAGCTCAAGGGCAAATCCAAGAAGCATTTCGTTGCTCTCTTGGAACAACTTGGTGAAGCCAATGACATGATCGAGGCTCATGAAGAAACCATCACTAAGATGGAAAGCCATAGTCGTGACTATGCCGATGAGATATCGGATCTCTCTAATGCTCTTGAGGAAGAGCGTGAGCATCGTTTGGCTCTTGAGGAGTCACACAACGATGGTCACGCTAAATTAAAGAAAGATCTTGATCATGCTCTTGTTGTGTCTCGTGTTCTAGCTTCCGAGAAGGCTAAACTTGGGGTTGATCATGTTAGACTCATGGAGGAGTTTGATGTACTTGACAAGGCCCACAAGGTCTTGAAAAGTGCTCATGCCACCCTCAAGGAGTCTCATGCTCAACTCCAAGTTAAGCTAACTAAGGAAAAGGCCACATTTCCTCACATGGTCTTAATTGATAATGCAAATGCTACTAACCCATGTTGTGAGCATGTGCATCTTGTGGAGGAAAATGCCAAGTTGAAGGTACAACTCGAGAAAGGTCTTGTGTCATGCATACAAGGCGAGAAGAACCTAAATGACCTTTTGAGCAATCAAAAGGAAGTTGTGGGAAAGGAGGGAGTTGGGTTCGCACCCAACTCCAAGAACAAGAAGAAGAACAAGGAGAAGAAGAGCAAGACCAATCGACCTCCTCCGCTCACGCAAACCTTTGTAAAGGAGGGAGAAGGTGCTCCTAAGGAGAAGAAGAACAATGGGAAGAGCGGTGAAGCCAAAGAGCGCAACGCCATCTCTCCCAACAAAGACGGCGACTTTAACCCCTCTTATGTGTTGTGCCGTGCTAGTGATGGACATGTTTATGCTAAATTTGTTGGTTCTCCTTATGAGTACATTGAATGGTCTATTTGGGTTCCTAAGACCCTTGTTACTAACATCAAAGGACCCATTACTCAATGGGTACCTAAAACCAAGCATTAATCTCTTGTAGGTGTTTGCTTCCGGTGGAGGATCATGGTTGCTCGACAGTGGAGCAACAAATCATATGACCGGGAGCAAGGACTTGGTGGTGGACGTGCACAATATCCCATCTATGCCCACCAATGTCGAATGGGGTGATGCCTCACATTCTAAGGTATTGGGTCTTGGCAACGTTGTCATTTCTCATGATCTAACGATCGAGAAAGTCATGCTTGTTGAGTCCCTTGCATTCAATTTACTTTCCGTTCGTCAACTCGCACTCATGGGTTTTGCCACCTTATTTGATATTGATACCGTGGCCCTCTTGTGGAGCAAGACTCTTAAAGTAGCCTTTGTTGGGCATGTCGAGAACGGTCTCTATGTGGTTAACTTCTCGGAGCAACCCACTAAGACCGCGACATGCCTAATGGCTAAAGTTGATGTGGGATGGCTTTGGCATCGCCGTTTAGCCCACGTCAATATGAGATCTTTGCAAAGTCTTCTCAAAGGGGACCATGTTCGTGGACTAACAAATGTTAGTTTTGCCAAAGATCGTGCTTGCAGTGCTTGTATCAAAGGAAAGCTTCATGAAAAGGCTCACCCTCCTTCAACCATCATCTACTCGAAGAGACCCTTGGAGCTCCTTCACATGGATCTCTTCGGACCTCCATCTTTTGATAGTCTTGGAGGGAGAAAGTATTGCTTGGTGATTGTGGATGATTATTCAAGATACACTTGGGTATACTTCTTCAAGAGGAAGAGTGAGACTCAACAAACCGTCATCGACTTTGCTAATGAAGCTCAACGTCAACACAATGCAAAGATCTTGACAATAAGAAGTGACAACGGCACCGAGTTCAAGAACTACACCTTGGATGAGTTTCTTAGTGATGAAGGGATCAAGCACCAATATTCCGCACCATATACCCCTCAACAAAATGGTGTTGCGGAGAGGAAGAACCGGACGTTGATGGATGCGGCAAGGACCATGATGGCGGAGTTCAAGTCTCCATACAACTTCTGGGCCGAAGCCATCAACACAGCTTGTCATGCATCCAATCGGCTCTATCTCCGCAAAGGCTTGAACAAGACTCCGTATGAGATACTCACCGGGAACAAGCCCAATCTCAAGTACTTCCGGGTGTTCGGGTGTAAGTGTTTCATTCTGAAGAAAGGTGTTCGTTTGTCTAAATTTGAAGCTAGAGCTCATGAGGGCATATTTGTTGGTTATGCTACAAACTCTCATGCTTACCGTGTTCTCAACAAGTCCAACAGACTCATTGAGGAAACGTGTAACATGGAGTTCGACGAAAATAACGGCTCCCAAGTGGAGCAAAGCGGTACTTGTGATGTAGGTGATGAAATTCCTCCCCAAGTCATAAGAAGAATGGGTACTGGTCAATCCTACCCATTGAGGAACCCCTTGTGGCCGAAGGAGAAGGACAATGCTCTACTCAAGTAGAGCCATCACCTCATCAAGACCCACACGCTTCCGAAGAACAAAGTGAAGGCCCTCAACCTTGTGAACAAGACCAAGGGCAAGATCAACCTCAAGATGGTAGTGAACCTCTAAATGATGCCCAAGGTCAAGTTCTCCCCCTCGAGCAAGCTCAAGATCAAGAACAAGCTCAAGACGGCGCTCAAGATGATCAAGTCAACCCTCCCTCCACATCCGAGGAGGAATTAGAGCGTCGTGCCGCGAAGATTGCTTCCAAGCTCACCACTCAAGGCCATCTCATGGAAAATGTATTTGGAAGCCTAAGAAAGGGGGTAAGCACTCGTAGACAATTAGCAAACTATTGTGAACATCACGCGTTTGTCTCTTGTGTTGAACCTCAAAAGGTCTATGAGGCGCTCGAACACTCGGATTGGCTCAATGCCATGCATGAAGAACTCAACAACTTCAAGTACAACAAAGTTTGGAGATTGGTGCCAAGGCCATCGGGGAACAACAACGTCATTGGAACAAAGTGGATCTTCAAGAACAAGCAAGATGCTCATGGGAACATCATTCCCAACAAGGCAAGATTGGTAGCACAAGGCTACTCCCAAGTCGAGGGTATCGACTATGGTGAAACCTTTGCTCCCGTTGCTCGTCTTGAATCCATTCGTTTGTTGATTGCATATGCTTCCCATCACAACTTTAAGTTGCAACAAATGGATGTGAAAATTGCTTTTCTTAATGGTCCCATTAATGAGTTGGTCTATGTCAAGCAACCCCCCGGGTTCGAGGATCCCTACTTCCTGGATGATGTGTATCAACTCGATAAGGCACTCTATGGCCTTAAACAAGCCCCACGTGCGTGGTATGACCACCTTACCGAGTTGCTACAAGATCGTGGCTTTGAAGTAGGACAAATCGATCCCACTCTTTTTACTAAGAAGGTCAAAGGGGAGTTGTTTGTATGCCAACTATATGTTGATGATATTATCTTTGGTTCTCCTAACAAAGCTTTCAATGAGGAATTTGCCGCTCTCATGACCTCCAAGTTCAAGATGTCTTCAATGGGAGAGTTGAAGTTCTTCCTTGGTTTTGACATCAAACAACGAAGAGAAGGAACCTTCATCAACCAAGCCAAATACACTCAAGACATGCTTAAAAGATTCAAGCTAAGTGATGTCAAGCCGGCTTCTACTCCAATGCCTACCAAGTGCCAACTTGACATCGATCCCAATGGTAAAGCGGTGGATTAAAAGGTATATCACTCCATGATTGGCTCCTTGCTTTACCTTTGTGCATTTAGACCGGATATCATGTTGAGTGTGGGGATGTGTGCACGATTTCAAGCCGCACCAAAGGAAAGTCACTATGTGGCGGTCAAGCGAATCTTTCGATATTTGGCTCATACCCCAAACTTTGGCTTATGGTACCCAAGAGGAGAAAATTTCAAGCTTGAAGGTTTCACGGATTCTGATTGGGCGGGGGACAAAGTGGATAGGAAGTCCACTTCCGGAGGGTGCCAATTTCTTGGTTGCTCTTTGGTAAGTTGGTCTTCCAAGAAGCAAAGTTGTGTGTCCCTCTCATCTATCGAAGCGGAGTATGTGGCGGCTGGTAGTTGTTGTGCTCAACTCCTATGGATGAGGCAAACTTTAAAGGAGTACGGTGTCATTTGTGACAAAGTGCCTCTTTGGTGTGATAATGAAAGTGCCATCAAGATTTCTCTCAACCCAGTACAACACTTCAAGACGAAGCACATTGAGATTCGGTATCACTTCATCCGGGATCACATTAGGCGAGGAGAGATCGAGCTCAAGTATGTCAACACTCATGATAACCTTGCAGATATTTTCACGAAGCCCTTGGATGAAGCAAGATTTCGCGAGTTAAGGCATGAGCTAAATATCATTGATTTGAGCAATGTGACTTGAACCCGTACACCCCCACCACATTCAACGTGTTGTCTAGCTTAGGTGTAGGCATAGTCGTAGGGGGAGTGTTGTTCTATCAATGAACTCTCCCTCCCCCCATCATGCATAAATCGATCACCTCTTTCACATTAGCCATTTTTGATGGCATCTGTGCTTCAAAGACGAGTGTTGGTCATGGGCCCAAGGATAATTCTTCGCGGTGCCATACCACTTGACTCAAACATAGGTGGCTTCGGCCATCGCCCTCTCTTAAGAGAGAGGACTGAGCTCGCTCAGCTTGTGTGCGGTTTCTTTTGTTTTCCCTTTGTGTTTCCTTTTCTTTTGTGTTGTCCCGTTTGTCTTGTTTCTTTTGGTCTGGGATTTGGTGGTCAGGCAGTACAACCGGTGTCACGGGCGGTTCTACCGCTGATACCTGGTTGTGCTGCCCCAGTTGGGTTGCCTTTGGTGCTTGGGCGGTTGTACCGCCCATTTAGGGCGGTACTTCCGGTCACCTGACTTGCGGTACAACCGGTCCTAGGAGCGGTTCTACCGCCGCGCGGCTACGGGCCTATTTATATCCGACGGGGCGAAGAGTTTTCCTTTTTTTCCCTTCGTCCCCAGTCGCCTCCTCCTTGCCCTAGCCGCCGGTCACCTCTGCCTCATCCCGGAGTGCGCCCCACGCTTCGGTCCCGAGGGTTCTCCGTGGATTCTCTCCGTGGAAGCCTTCCGGTCTTCTCCCATGGATGGTGGTAATGTCCTTGTTCTTCGTTCTTCGTTCTAGGTTTTCTTCTTGTTCTAGGGCATTACCTTATCCTCCTAGTATGGTGGTTGTTCTTTGGTTGGGAGAGACCGTCGTTCTTCTTGTGTCTGTGCAGTACTTAGAACTCCGAATATTGCTTGTGTGATTTGCACGTCTTGAACAGATCTAACTACCCTGGTAGTGCCACTATCGGCGGTTCTACCGCCCAGACAGGCGGTACAACCGGTGGGGCGGTTCTACCGGTGGGGGATCCGGTTCAACCGGTAGATATGGACCACAACACTATTCTGGTTTCTTTGTGTTGCATTTTTTCGTGTGCTTTCCTCTCATTCCTGTTGGTTTCGTGTGTCCCCTTCGTGTTTGTGTTCAGGTGGCTCCAGTTCTCGCCCTGCTCCTCGCAAGACCAAGAAGAGGGTTCGACGGGCTCCGTGCCCGGCTGACTCTGAAGATGAAGTTGTGATCCCCACCAAGCTCACTCGCCGTGAAAAGTCTGTCGTTGTCAAACAACGTGTGATAATGCCACTCCACCATTGGAAAGCCAAGGATTGGGAAGCCTTCCGCTCAAAGAATCCTTATGTGGTTCCCGTAGCTCCTCGTTGGACCACTGTTCAGTTTCGGAATGAGATGCAAGTACGAATTGTTCATGAACTATTTGAGCACAACAAGAACAGATATGCCAAGCAGTGGACCATCGATCTTGATCATTGGCGGAACAACCTGGAGTATTTTGGTGAGGCTTTGGCTCTTTGTGAGGAGTTTGATCTTGTCAAGCTCATGTCCGTCAACTGTGACTTTGATGTTCAACTCATCCATCAGTTCTATGCCACCGTTCACTTTGGAGAAGATGATGCGCGCACCCTCACTTTCATGTGTCGTGATGAGCTCTTTCAAGTTCCCTGGAGGACCTTCTGCAATGCTATTGGGTACGATGATACCGGTCTGGAAGGAAGGGGTGGCATTCGCCCCCATGATCATCCTGACCCCATGCCCAAGGAGAAGCTTGCCCCTCTGTACATTCGGGGCCGTGGTATTATTGGTGAATCTAAGGATTTGGTGAAGGTCTATGACATCATGCATCGTGTCTTTCGCAATGTGCTTCTGCCCAAAGTGGGGAATCAAGATGAAATCCATGGCTATCTTGTTGACTTGATGGTTGCTATGAAGACCAAGGTTGGATCTGGGGAGACATTTGATTTGTCCAACTGGCTGTGGCACAAGATGTACAACATGGTCATCTACAGGAAGGTCCCCATTTATGCTCCTTTTGTCATGTGCTTTCTGAACTCAGTATGGGGAGTTCGCCGTCCTGGAGAGCCCCTCACCTCTCCTGACAATCTTACCAATCATGAAGTCAAGCTCCTTAAGAAGAAGAAGCACGCCGAGCCACGTTTCCCGGCTAATGCTCCTGAGGATGTCTATGCCACTTCTGATGATGAGGATTTTGAGTTGGAACCAGGGGCCAAGCCCTCGTGGGTGGACAAGCTCGCCGCCAAGGTAAAGAAGACCTTCTGCCTCCAGTCTGACATCCAGAAGAGGATGTATGAGGCACATGTCAATGAGAAGCTTGCGCGGCGTCGCCAAATTGCTTTGATGAGGCACCTAAGCATGTCAGTTCAAAGTGGTTCTGAGAAGAACATCACACCGGAGGAGCGTTGGATCTCCTCCCACAACACCTGGACTGATGATGAAGCCCCTCCTCAGCCCTCCACCACCGTCACTGCTCCTGATGATATCATGGAGGACTCAGATCGGGACGATGATGAAGTTTCTGATGATGGTGAAGATTCTGACAATGATGAAACCTTGATGCTACCGAGGAGTCAGAGGAGGACGACTGAGCCTAGGGCGTTAGCTTCGCTCTCTTCCTTTTTGGTGTCCTGATGCCAAAGGGGGAGAGAGTGTGATAGGACTCGGGAGTTGCATGGGTGGTTAGTGTGAGTGTGTGTCTCGTTTCGTACATGTCTGTGGTCTCCAGTTGAACTTTGGACGTTCTCGTTTGTTTTGTGTGGTGTTTGTGCCACTCCTGCTTTCTCTTCGTTTTGCTTGTTGGTCTTATTTGGTAGTAGTGCTCTTGTTTCTTTGTGTTGGCTACCTTCTTGTTATATGCTTTATATGTCTAGCCTATAGAATCTAGGGGGAGTCTCGACCTGGGGCTCACATCTAGGGGGAGCTCCATCTAGATTCTATAGTCTTCTATCTTATATCGTGTTGTTGTCATCATCCACCAAAAAGGGGGAGATTGTAAGGGCATTTCCCTATCTTATGTTTTGGATGATGATGACAACCATTTGTTGGTCTAATCCTGTGCTAATTATTTCAGGTTCTCAATGATTAGGCTTTCATCGGTTAGTGGTTCTCTCTCGAAGGAATCATTTGAAGAAGGGATCCTCTACGCTTTTATCTCCTTGGTCGTAGGGATCCCGTACACTCTAGAGGGAATCCTCTATGGATAGAATAGGGGAGTCCATTCTCGTTCACATCCTTTCCTCCTTTTCTAGTCGAGAGAGTGCCTCCCTCCTCATCTAATCCTTGTTGTGTTCCTAGCGGTTGTACCGCTCGTCCAAGCGGTTGTACCGCTGGATGTTGACGCTACTCTGCTGCTGTCGAGCGGTGGTACCGCTGCCTCTGGGCGGTGGTACCGCCATCTGACTCTACATAGTCCAGCAGTGGTTGTTCCGGCCATGTACCGCCCATGTACCGGTCAAGGTTCTGTCCTGATGTGGTGGCTGGGCGGTGGTGGCCCGGTTGGTCCGGTTGATCCTTTTCAACTGGTACAACCGGAGGTTCGAGCGGTTCTTCCGCTCGTTCCTTAGCCGCTCAAGCGATCAAGACCAGGCGGTTGCACCGGCCCTGCACCACCCAACTACCGCCCTCAAGGGTGACTCCGTTCTGTTTAGGTGCGGTAGTTGTGCGGTAGTTGGGCGGTTGGTCCGGTTATTTGCTAATGACCGGTACTACCGCCCGATGGCCCGGTTGTACCGCCTGGTAGGGTTCTGCAGTTGCATCGTGAGTCCCGGTTGTACGGGGACAAGGAGCGGTTGTACCGCTGCAATACTGAAAACACAGTAACGGTTGGATTTTAGTGGGTTGCTATATAAGGTGGTTCCTCCACCTACGACGCCCTATCTCTTACCTCTCTCACTCCACCATTGATGCTCTCAAGCTCTCTTGCCCGATCTCTCTCTCTAGCCACTCAAACTTGTTGGTGCTAGGGTTTGAAGGAGGAGACCTAGATCTACACTTCCACCAAAGGATATCTACTTCCCCCATACTTTCTTGTGTGGATTTCGTTACTCTTGGTGCTTGAGCACCCTAGACGGTTGAGGTCACCTCGAGGCCATATTCCATTGTGGTGAAGCTTCGTGGTTTCGTTGGGAGCCTCCGTTTGTTGTGGAGATTGCCCCAACCTTGTTTGTAAAGGTCCGGTTGCCGCCTTCAAGGGCTCCAATAGTGGATTCATGGCATCTCGCATTGTGTGAGGGCGTGAGGAGATTACGGTGTCCCTAGTGGCTTCTCGGGGAGCATTGTGCCTCCACACCGCTCCAATGGAGACGTACTTCCCTTTAAAAGGAAGGTACTTCGGTAACACATCCTCGTCTCCACCGGCTCCACTCTTGGTTATTTCGTGCCTTTACTTTTGCAAGCCTACTTGTTACATCCTTGCTTGCTTGTGTGCTAGTTGTTATTGCATCATATAGGTTGCTCACCTAGTTGCACATCTAGACAACCTATTTTGTTGCAAAGTTTAATTTGGTAAAGGAAAGCTTAAAAATTGTTAGTTGCCTATTCACCCCCCCTCTAGTCAACCATATCGATCCTTTCATCACATAACGGTTCACCATACGTGCATGCTACGGGAATCACAAACTTCAACACAAGTATTCTTTGAATTCACAACTACTTTAACTAGCATGACTCAAATATCACCATCTTCATATCTCAAAACAATTATCAAGCATCAAACTTATCTTAGTATTCAACGCACTCAAAAGAAAGTTTCACATATCTTGAACACCAAGTATATTAACATTAAGCAAATTACCATGCTATTAAAGACTCTCAAAATAATCTAAGTGAAGCATGATCAAATAGTTTCTTTAAAACAAATCCACCACCGTGCTCTAAAATATCTAAGTGAAGTACTAGAGCGAAAATTATCACGCTCAAAAGATATAAGTGAAGCACTTATGAGCAAAACTATCAAGCTCAAAAGATATAAGTGAAGCACATAGAGTATTCTAACAAATTCCAATTCATATACGACTCTCTCAAAAGATGTGTACAGCAAGTATGATTGTGGTAGACTAACAAGCAAAGACACAAATAATACAAGACGCTCCAAGCAAAACACATATCATGTTGGTGAATAAAAATATAGCTCCAAGTAAATTACCGATGGAAGTGGACGAAAGAGGGGATGCCTTCCGGGGCATCCCCAAGCTTTGACTTTTTGGTGTCCTTGAATATCTTGGGGGTGCCATGGGCATCCCCAAGCTTAGGCTCTTGCCACTCCTTGTTCCATAATCCATCAAAAGAATTCACCCAAAACTCGAAAACTTCACAACACAAAACTCAACAGAAATCTCGTGAGCTCCGTTAGAGAAAGAAAACAAAAGACTAATTCAAGGTACTGTAATGAACTCATTCTTTATTTATTGGTGTTAAACCTACTGTATTCCAACTTCCTTATGGTTCATAGACTGAATTACTAGCATAGATGCATTGAAATAAGCAAACAACACACGAAAAACAGAATCTGTCAAAAACAAAATAGTCTGTAGCAATCTGTAACTAACGCAAACTTCTGGAACTCTACAAATTCTACCAAAATAGGAAGTCCTGGAAAATTTGTTTATTGATCAGCAGCAAAAAGAATCAATGCAAAAGCACGTTCCTGTGATTTATCATAACTAAATTCGTGCGTGAAAAGTTTCTGTTTTTCAGCAGAATCAAATCAACCATCATCATAGGTTATCCTATAGGTTCTACTTGGCACAAACACTAATTAAAACATAAAACCACATCCAAACAGAAGGTAGATGGATTATTTATTCTTAAACAGAAGCAAAAACAAAAAACTCAAAATAAAATTGGGTTGCCTCCCAACAAGCGCTATCGTTTAACGCCCTTAGCTAGGCATAAAAGCAAGGATAGATCTAGGTATTGCCATCTTTGGTAGGCAATCCATAAGTGGCTCTCATGATAGATTCATATGGTAATTTTATTTTATTTCTAGGGAAGTGTTCCATACCCTTCTTTAAGGGAAATTGGAATCTAATATTCCCTTCCTTCATATCAATAATTGCACCAATCGTTCTAAGGAAAGGTCTACCAAGAATAATAGGACATGAAGGATTGCAATCTATATCAAGAACGATAAAATCTACGGGCACATAATTCCTATTTGCAACAATAAGAACATCATTAATTCTTCTCGTAGGTTTTTTAATAGTGGAATCCGCAAGATGCAAGTTTAGAGAGCAATCATCAAAATCACGGAAATCTAGTAAATCACATAAAGTTTTGGGGATAGTAGAGACACTAGCACCCAAATCACACAAAGCATGAAACTCAAAATCTTTAATTTTAATTTTAATAGTAGGTTCCCACTCATCATAGAGTTTTCTAGGGATAGAAACTTTCAACTCAAGTTTTTCTTCATAAGATTGCATCAAGGCATCAACAATGTGTTCGGTAAAGGCCTTATTTTGACGATAAGCATGAGGAGAATCTAGCACGGATTGCAACAAGGAAATACAACCAATCAAAGAGCAGTTTTCATAATTAAATTCCTTGAGATCCAAAATAGTGGATTTAGCAACATCACGGTTTTTATTTATTTCAATCCCACTTTCATCAATTTCATCATCAAGATCTAGAAACTCCGAATTCTTAGAATGCCTTCTAGGTAAAGGAAGATAATCTTCAGATTCATCAAGATTCATATTGCAAAACAAAGATTTAATGGGGGACACATCAATAACTTTTAGATCTTCATCTTGATTTTCATAGGGATTGGAAGAACACGCTTTAATAAAGGCATCTTTGGAAGCACGCATCCTAGCGGTTCTTTCCTTGCACTCATCAATGGAAATTCTCATGGCTTTGAGAGACTCATTGATATCATGCTTAGGAGGAATAGATCTAAGCTTTAAAGAATCAATTTCAAGAGAAATTCTATCAACGTTCCTAGCCAAATCATGAACTTTAAGCAATTTCTCTTCAAGCAAAGCATTAAAATTCTTTTGTGAATTCATAAACTCTTTAACACTACTCTCAAATTCAGAGGGCATATTATTAAAATTTCCATAAGAGTTATTGTAGGAATTTCCATAATTATTAGAAGGATTGCTAGGATAAGGCCTAGGATTGAAATTCCCTCTATAAGCTTTGTTTCCAAAACTATTCCTACCAACAAAATTCACATCCATAGATTCATTATTATTCTCAAGCAAAGTAGATAAAGGCATATCATTGGGATCAAGAGGAGTATTTTTAGGAGCAAACATCTTCATAAGTTCATCCATCTTTTCACTCGAAACATTGATTTCTTCTATAGCATGCACTTTTTTACTAGAAGATCTTTCGGTGTGCCATTGAGAATAATTAGCCATAATATTATCAAGCAATTTGGTAGCATCCCCTAACGTAATTTCCATAAAAGTGCCTCCCGCGGCCAAATCCAAAAGATTTCTAGAAGCAAAATTCAATCCGGCATAAAATTTCTGTATGATCATCCATAAATTCAAACCATGAGTAGGGCAATTGCGAAGCATTAATTTCATTCTTTCCCAAGATTGGGCAACATGCTCATGATCAAGTTGTTTAAAATTCATGATATCGTTCCTAAGAGTGATAATCTTAGCGGGAGGAAAATACTTAGAGATAAAAGCATCTTTGCACTTATTGCAAGAATCAATACTATTTTTAGGCAAAGACGAAAACCAAACTTTAGCACGATCTCTAAGTGAAAACGGAAATAACTTCAATTTGACAATATTGTTATCCGTATCTTTCTTCTTTTGCATATCACACAAATCAACAAAATTGTTTAGATGAGTAGCGGCATCTTCACTAGGAAGGCCGGCAAATTGATCTTTCATAACAAGATTCAATAAAGCGGTATTGATTTCACAAGACTCATCATTATTAAGAGGAGCAATCGGAGTACTAAGGAAATCATTATTATTGGTATTTGAGAAATCACACAATTTGGTATTATCCTGTGCCGTGGCAACAAGTAATCCAACACACAAGCAAATAGAAAGGTGACGGGAAAAAGGCAAACGGGAAAGAGAGAAGGAGATTGGGAAAGAGAGGGCGAATAAAACGGCAAGGGTGAAGTGGGGGAGAGGAAAACGAGAGGCAAATGGCAAATAATGTAATGCGGGAGATAGGGATTGCGATGGGTAGTTGGTATGGTTGACTTGCTTGCGTGAGCCTCCCCGGCAACGGTGCCAGAAATTCTTCTTGCTACCTCTTGAGCACTACGTTGGATTTCTCCGAAGAGGAGAGGATGATGCAGTAAAGTAGCATAAGTATTTCCCTCGGTTTTTGAGAACCAAAGTATCAATCTAGTAGGATACCACGCACAAGTCCCTCGTACCTACACAAAATGATAGCAACTCGCAACCAACGCTTAGGGGTTGCCAATCCCTTCACGGTCACTTACGAGAGTGAGGTCTGATAGAGATAATATTTTTGGTATTTTTGATAGATAGATGCAAAGTAAAAAGTAAAGGCAAAGTAATAACAAAGCAAGTAAATAAAGTGATATAGATAGATATGATGAGAATAGACCCCGGGGCCATAGGTTTCACTAGCGGCTTCTCTCAAGAGCATAAGTATTCTACGGTAGGTGAACAAATTACTATTGAGCAATTGACAGAATTGAGCATAGTTATGAGTATATCTAGGCAATGATCATGTATATAGGCATCAGGTCCAAAACAAGTAGATCGAAACGATTCTGCATCTACTACTATTACTCCACGCATCGACCGCTATCCAGCATGCATCTAGAGTATTAAGTAAAAACAGAGTAACGCCGTAAGCAAGACGACATGATGTAGAGGGATAAATTCATGCAATATGATAAAAAAAACCATCTTGTTATCCTCGATGGCAACAATACAATACGTGCCTTGCAACTCTTTCTGTCACTAAGGACACCGCAAGATTGAACCCAAAGCTAAGCACTTCTCCCATTGCAAGAACTACCAATCTAGTTGGCCAAACCAAAAAGATAATTCGAAGAGACTTGCAAAGATAACTCAATAATACATAAAAGAATTCAGAGAAGAATCAAATATTTTCCATAGATAATACTGGATCATAAACCCACAATTCATCGGTCTCAACAAACACACCTCAAAAAGAAGATTACATCGAATAGATCTCCACGAGAGAGGGGGAGAACATTATATTGAGATCCAAAAAGAGAGAAGAAGCCATCTAGCTACTAGCTATGGACCCGAAGGTCTGAAGTAAACTACTCACACTTCATCGGAGGGGCTATGGTGATGATGTAGAAGCCCTCCATGGTGGATGCCCCCTCCGGCGGAGCTCCGGAATAGGCCCCAAGATGGGATCTCGTGGATACAGAAGGTTGCGGCGGTGGAATTAGGTTTTTGGCTCCTGTTCTGATCGTTCGGGGATACGTAGGTATATATAGGAGGAAGGAGTATGTCGGTGGAGCTCCGAGGGGCCCATGAGGTAACGGGGCGCGCTCAGGGGGGCGCCCTCCACCCTCGTGACCTCCTCGGGCACTGCTTGGAGTAGGGTCCAAGTCTCCTGGGTCACGTTCGGTTGGAAAATCACGATCCCGAAGGTTTCATTCCGTTTGGACTCTGTTTGATATTCTGTTTCTTCGAAATACTGAAAAAGGCAAAAAACAACAATTCTAGGTTGGGCCTCCGGTTAATAGGTTAGTCCCAAAAGTAATACAAAAGTGGAAAATAAAGCCCAATATAGTCCAAAACAGTAGATAAAGTAGCATGGAGCAATCAAAAATTATAGATACATTGGAGGCGTATCAGTCTGCGCCTTTGTCTCCGTTGTGCCGCATCCTGGAAGGGTATCGCGCGAACGTTGTCTGTTATAAAAAAAGAAAACTCATAGGAGAGTACAACGTAAGTATGCGATGGATAGTAAAAATGTAAGATATTGGCCTGCCAATAAGGTTGAGCCAAGAGTGGGGCTTTATTTCATGTTTATAGCCCCTGGTATCCGCTATGGGAGTACGTATATAGTGCCCTGGTTCGATATGGGCTGCCGGACTCGTCTAACCGTGTATGTGGTCTCGATGACCCGTCATATTTTTTTGTTAGAGGCCGCTTATAGTCCGGCCGCTAGGGCCGTCGCGGGTTCCTCTGCGCGCGAAGAGCGCTCTGTTATTCTGCTAATGGTGATGACGCCACATGGACCGGGCATCTTTAGTGTAAGGTAGCCATAGTGCGGCAATGCGTTGAAGCGGGCGAAGGCCGTTCTTCCAAGCAATGCTTGATAGCTGCTTTGGAAGGGTGCGATAATGAAGAGTAATTCTTCGCTTCTGGAGTTGCCTGGGGAGCCGAATGTTACCTCCAGTATGACGGAGACCCTATTGTAGGCTTCAACGCCTGGTATCACCCTTTCAAAGGTGGTGTTAATCTCGCTGATTCTGGATGGGTCTATCCCCATCCTGTGGACAGTGTCCTCATATATTAAATTGAGACTGCTGCCGCTGTCCATGAGGACGTGGGTGAGGTGGTATCCGTCGATTATTGGGTCAAGCACCAAGGCATCTGATCCTTCATGCCGAATACTAGTTCGGCCGTCCAGGTGATCGAAGGTGATCGGACATGACATCCAGTAGGTAGGTGTGGGCTTTATGTCGCGCGCGTCATTATGGGTGCGTTCGTGCCTTCTCAAGGATGTGCGAGTCGTGTGGATCATATTCACTATTTTACCCTCTGGCGGGAATTTTTTCCGTCCCCCAGTGTTCGGCGGGCGAGGTTCATCCTCGTCTTCACTTGGTGTTTCCCTTCCCTTGTGTTCAGCATTTAGTTTGCCGGCCTGCTTGAAGACCCAACACTCTATGCGTGTGGTTCACAGGCTTGTCAGGGGTGCCATGAATTTTGCACAGTCTGTCCAGAACTCTGTTCAGACCGGACGATCCCTCTTTGCTGCCTTTAGATGGCTTATTTTGCTGGTTAGGTCGAGAGCCCCTGAATCCGGCGTTAATCGTTGTGTTATCCGGGCTCTCTTCCTTGTTTTGATGTTTGTTTCTATTATGCCGTGGCTTCCCATTGCCATCCCTTATTTCAGATGTGCTAGGGTCGCTGGTGCCTTTACGGGCTAGCCAGCTATCCTCGCCCGCGCAGAAGCGGGTCATAAGGCTCGTTAGGGATGCCATTGTCCTTGGCTTTTCTTGGCCGAGGTGTCTGGCGAGCCACTCGTCACGGATGCTGTGTTTGAATGCCGCTAGGGCCTCGGCATCCGGACAATCAACGAATTGATTCTTCTTGGTGAGGAATCTGTTCCAAAGCTTTCGAGCGGACTCTCCGGGCTGTTGGATTATGTGACTTAAATCGCCAGCATCCGGAGGCCGGACATAAGTCCCTTGAAAATTGGCCCTGAAAGCTTCCTCGAGTTCCTCCGAACTCCCAATTGAATTTTCGGGGAGGCTTTTCAACCAGTGTCTAGCTGGTCCCTTTAGTTTGAGTGGAAGGTATTTGATGGCGTGGAGGTCATTCCCGCGAGCCATATGTATATGTAGGATAAAGTCCTCGATCCAGACCCCGGGGTCTGTCGTTCCGTCGTATGCCTCTATGTTCACAGGTTTAAAGCCCTGTGGGAATTCTGTTGGGCACGTAGTAATTTCAAAATTTTCCTACGCACACGCAAGATCATGGTGATGCATAGCAACGAGAGGGAAGAGTGTAATCTACATACCCTTGTAGACCGAAAGTGGAAGCGTTAGAACAACGCGGTTGATGTAGTCGTACGTCTTCACGGCCCGACCGATCAAGAACCGAAACTATGGCACCTCCGAGTTCTAGCACACGTTCAGCTCGATGACGTCCCTCAAACTCCGATCCAGCCGAGTGTCGAGGGAGAGTTCCGTCAACACGACGGCGTGGTGAAGATCTTGATGTTCTACCGTCGCAGGGCTTCGCCTAAGCACCGCTACAATATTATCGAGGAGGACTATGGTGGAGGGGGGCACCGCACACGGCTAATAGATCTCAAATATCAATTGTTGTTTTGTCTTTGGGGTGCCCCCTGCCCCCATATATATAGGAGCAAGGGGGGAGGCGGCCGGCCTATGGAGGAGGCGCACCAAGGGGGGAGTCCTACTCCCACCGGGAGTAGGACTCCTCCTTTCCTTGTTGGAGAAGAAAAGAGCATGAGAGGGAAAAGGAAAAGGGGGCCGGCCCCCTTGTCCAATTCGAACCAGAGGGGGGGCGCAGGCCTCCTTCCTTTTGGTCTCTCTCCTCTATTCCCGTATGGCCCAATAAGGCCCATATACTCCCCGGCGAATTCCCGTAACTCTTCGGTACTCCGAAAAATACCTGAATCACTCGGAACCTTTCTGAACTCCGAATATAGTCGTCCAATATATCGATCTTTACGTCTCGACCATTTCGAGACTCCTCGTCATGTCCCCGATCTCATCCGGGGCTCCGAACTCCTTCGGTACATCAAAACTCATAAACTCATAATATAACTGTCATCGAAACCTTAAGCGTGCGGACCCTACGGGTTCGAGAACTATGTAGACATGACCTAGAACTATTCTTGGTCAATAACAAATAGCGGAACCTAGATGCCCATATTGGCTCCTACATATTCTACGAAGATCTTTATCGGTCAAACCGCATAACAACATACTTTGTTCCCTTTGTCATCGGTATGTTACTTGCCCGAGATTCGATCCTCGGTATCCAATACCTAGTTCAATCTCGTTACTCTGAAATTCTTGTTACGATGATTTTTCCACTTCACTCTGAAATTCTTTGAACCTTTTCAATTATTTCAGACTTATGTTTCATCAAGTAGATATACCCATATCTGCTCAAATCATTTTTGTGAAGGTGAGAAAATAACGATACTTGCCACAAGCATCAACACAGATTGGATCACATACATCAGTATGTATTATTTCCAATAAGTCAGTAGCTTGTTCCATTGTTCCGAAGAATGGAGTTTTTAGTCATCTTGCCTAAAAGGCGCGGTTCGCAAGCATCAAATGATTCATAACCAAGTGATTCCGAAAATCCATCTTTATGGAGTTTCTTCATGCGCTTTACACCGATATGACCCAAACGGCAGTGCCACAAATAAGTTGCACTATCATTATCAACTTTGCATCTTTTGGCATCAATATTATGAATATGTGTATCACTACGATCGAGATTCAACAAACTATTTTTATTGGGTGTATGACCATCAAAGGTTTTATTCATTTAAATAGAACAACAATTATTCTCTGATTTTAAATGAATAATCGTATTGCAATAAACATGATCAAATCATATCCATGCGCAACGCAAACACCAAATAACATTTATTTAGGTTCAACACTAATCCCGAAAGTATAGGGAGTGTGCGATGATGATCATATCAATCTTGGAACCACTTCCAACACACATCGTCACTTCACCCTCAACTAGTTTCTGTTTATTCTGTAACTCCTGTTTCGAGTTACTAATCTTAGCAACCGAACAAGTATCAAATACTCAGGGGTTACTATAAACACTAGTAAGGTACACATCAATAACATGTATATCAAATATACCCTTGTTCACTTTGCATTCCTTCTTATCCACCAAATATTCAAGGCATTTCCGCTTCAAGTGACCATTTCCTTTGCAGTATAATCACTCAGTTTCAGGCTTTGGTCTAGCTTTGGGCTTCTTCGCGGGAGTGACAACTTGCTTGCCATTCTGCTTGAAGTTCCCTTTATTTCCCTTTGCCCTTTTCCTGAAACTAGTGGTCTTGTCAATCATCAACACTTGATGCTCTTTCTTGATTTCTACCTTCGTCGATTTCAGCATCACGAAGAGCTTGGGAATCGTTTTCGTCATCCCTTGCATTATAGTTCATCACGAAGTTCTACTAACTTGGTGGTGGTGACTAGAGAATTCTGTCAATCACTATCTTATCTGGAAGATTAACTCCCACTTGATTCAAGCGATTGTAGTACCCAGACAATCTGAGCACATGCTCACTAGTTGAGCGATTCTCCTCCATCTTTTAGCTATAGAACTTGTTGGAGACTTCATATCTCTCAACTCGGGTATTTGCTTGAAATATTAACTTCAACTCCCGGAACATCTCATATGGTCCATGATGTTCAAAACGTTTTTGAAGTCCCGATTCTAAGTCATAAAGCATGGTGCACAAAACTATCAAGTAGTCATCATATTGAGCTAGCCAAACATTCATAACGTCTGCATCTGTTCCTGCAATAGGTCTGTCACCTAGCGGTGCATTAAGGACATAATTCTTCTGTGCAGCAATGAGGATAAACCTCAGATCACAGATCTAATCTGCATCATTGCTACTAACATCTTTCAACACAATTTTCTCTAGGAACATATAAAAATAAACATATGAAAACAACAACGCAAGCTATTGATCTACAACATAATTTGCAAAATACTACCAGGACTAAGTTCATGATAAATTAAAGTTCAATTAATCATATTACTTAAGAACTCCCACTTAGAAAGACATCCCCCTAATCCTCTAAGTGATTACGTGATCCATATCAACCACACCATGTCTGATCATCACGTGAGATGGAGTAGTTTCAACGGTGAACATCAATATGTTGATCATATCTACTATATGATTCACGCTCGACATTTCGGTCTTCGTGTTCCGAGGCCATATCTGTTATATGCTAGGCTCGTCAAGTTTAACCTGAGTATTCCGCGTGCGCAACTGTTTTGCACCCATTGTATTTGAACGTAGAGCCTATCACACCCGATCATCACGTGGTGTCTCAGCACGAAGAACTTTCGCAAGGTGCATACTCAGGGAGAACGCTTCTTGATAATTTAGTGAGAGATCATCTTAAAATGCTACCGTCAATCAAAGCAAGATAAGATGCATAAAGGATAAACATCACATGCAATCAATATAAGTGATATGATATGGCCATCATCATCTTGTGCTTGTGATCTTCATCTCCGAAGCACTGTCGTGATCACCATCGTCACCGGCGCGACACCTTGATCTCCATCGTAGCATCGTTGTCGTTACGCCATCTATTGCTTCTATGACTATCGCTACCGCTTAGTGATAAAGTAAAGCAATTACAGGACGTTTTCATTTCATACAATAAAGTGACAACCATATGGCTCCTGCCAGTTGCCGATAACTTCGGTTACAAAACATGATCATCTCATACAATAAAATATAGCATCACGTCTTGACCATATCACATCACAACATGCCCTGCAAAAACAAGTTAGACGTCCTCTACTTTGTTGTTGCAAATTTTACGTGGCTGCTACGGGCTGAGCAAGAACCGTTCTTACCTACGCATGAAAACCACTACGATAGTTCGTCAAGTTGGTGATGTTTTAACCTTCGCAAGGACCGGGCATAGCCACACTCGATTCAACTAAAGTTGGAGAAACAGACACCCGCTAGTCACCTGTGTGCAAAGCACGGCGGTAAAACCAGTCTCGCGTAAGCGTACGCGTAATGTCGGTCCGGGCCGCTTCATCCAACAATACCGCCGAACCAAAGTATGACATGCTGGTAAGCAGTATGATTTGTATCGCCCACTACTCACTTGTGTTCTACTCGTGCATATAACATCAACGCATAAAACCTAGGCTCGGATGCCACTGTTGGGCACGTAGTAATTTCAAAAATTTCCTACGCACACGCAAGATCATGGTGATGCATAGCAATGAGAGGGGAGAGTGTAATCTACATACCCTTGTAGACCGAAAGCGGAAGCGTTAGAACAACGCGGTTGATGTAGTCGTACGTCTTCACGGCCCGACCGATCAAGCACCGAAACTACGGCACCTCCGAGTTCTAGCACACGTTCAGCTCGATGACGTCCCTCGAACTCCGATCCAGCCGAGTGTCGAGGGAGAGTACCGTCAGCACGACGGCGTGGTGACGATCTTGATGTTCTACCGTCGCAGGGCTTCGCCTAAGCACCGCTACAATATTATCGAGGAGGACTATGGTGGAGGGGGGCACCACACACGGCTAATAGATCTCAAAGATCAATTGTTGTTTTGTCTTTGGGATGCCCCCCTGCCCCCATATATATAGGAGCAAGGGGGGAGGCGGCCGGCCTATGGAGGAGGCGCACCAAGGGGGGAGTCCTACTCCCACCGGGAGTAGGACTCCTCCTTTCCTTGTTGGAGAAGAAAAGAGGAGGAGAGGGAAAAGGAAAAGGGGGGTCGGCCCCCTTGTCCAATTCGGACCAGAGGGGGGGGGGGGCGCAGGCCTCCTTCCTTTTGGTCTCTCTCCTCTATTCCTGTATGGCCCAATAAGGCCCATATACTCCCCGGCGAATTCCAGTAACTCTCCGGTACTCCGAAAAATACCCGAATCACTCGGAACCTTTCCGAACTCCGAATATAGTCGTCAAATATATCGATCTTTACGTCTCGACCATTTCGAGACTCCTCGTCATGTCTCCGATCTCATCCGGGACTCCGAACTCCTTCGGTACATCAAAACTCATAAACTCATAATATAACTGTCATCGAAACCTTAAGCGTGCGGACCCTACGGATTCGAGAACTATGTAGACATGACCTAGAACTATTCTTGGTCAATAACCAATAGCGGAACCTGGATGCCCATGTTGGCTCCTACATATTCTACGAAGATCTTTATCGGTCAAACCGCATAACAACATACTTTGTTCCCTTTGTCATCGGTATGTTACTTGCCGAGATTCGATCCTCGGTATCCAATACCTAGTTCAATCTCGTTACCGGCAAGTCTCTTTACTCGTTACGTAATGCATCATTCCGTAACTAACTCATTAGCTACATTGCTTGCAAGGATTATAGTGATGTGCATTACCGAGAGGGCCCAGAGATACCTCTCCGACAATCGGAGTGACAAAACCTAATCTCGAAATACGCCAACCCAACATGTACCTTTGGAGACACCTGTAGTACTCCTTTATAATCACCCAGTTACGTTGTGACGTTTGGTAGCACCCAAAGTGTTCCTCCGGTAAACAGGAGTTGCATAATCTTATAGTTACAGGAACATGTATAAGTCATGAAGAAAGCAATAGCAACATACTAAACGATCAAGTGCTAGGCTAACGGAATGGGTCATGTCAATCACATCATTCTCCTAATGATGTGATCCCGTTAATCAAATGACAACTCTTTTGTCCATGGCTAGGAAACTTAACCATCTTTGATTCAACGAGCTAGTCAAGTAGAGGCATACTAGTGACACTATGTTTGTCTATGTATTCACACATGTATTATGTTTCCGGTTAATACAATTCTAGCATGAATAATAAACATTTATCATGATATAAGGAAATAAATAATAACTTTATTATTGCCTCTAGGGCATATTTCCTTCAAATTCATGGTCCAGTACTTCATCAGTAAAGCAAAGGGGGTGAGCAGCCCCTCTGTATCTGGACGCGCTGTGGCATGCTGTCGGATGTTGTTGTGTCCGGTGTTTATTCCGAACTGGTATTTGATTGACATAGTCTTTGTGATGACCACAGTCCCCCGCCGAGGTGTGTCCTTTAGATCCGTAGATGGACCTGGCTGCGCCAACTGTCTTATCCAGGTGCTCATGTAAATCGTGTGCGTTTTTGGTAGCTGCTTTGTTGCGGTTGTGAAGTGATACGTCTGGTCTCCTGGTCGTGTTACTCTTTGGTGGAACGGCCTCGTCATCGAATTCTGGCACTAGCTTGCGTTTTGGGTAGCTCTTTGTATGGCGATCGTCGCCATATCTTTCTTCAGTGCATAGCACTTTGTTCCATCTGCGATTGAGTGTTTCCTGTGCGGCTTTAAGCCGTTGCTTCTGCCTCTTCAGACTTTTTGCTGTGGCCATAAGCTTTCTGTGGAGGTTCTCTCGTTCCACGCGTTCTTTCAGAATGATGAATGAGTCATCATCCGGACTGTCTTCTTGTCCTGGGCCGGTTTGATGAACTCGTCCCTCTGGATCATTGTCTTCGGGCGTATGCTCCGAACTATGTTCGGCGTGACCTGGTTCGTCCTGCTCCATCGCTGGTTCTATTTGGTCGTTGTTGCCTTCGGGGTTGACCAAAGTATCCATCCTTCTTGTGGTCTTGCTGATGTTTTTACTGTTGCTGGATTTGGAACAGCGTCTGCGCCGTCGCTTTGGCTTTTGCTCGGGGGTTTTATTTTCCGGATTGTCACGGTCGTCCTCCTTGGGCGTATCCACCATGTATATGTCGTGTGACGGGGCGGAAGTCCGGCGCCCCATAGATTCTGAATCTTCTCCTGCATCGTCTTCCATACCGTCGATGGCTTCGGAGTCGAAGTCAAGCACGTCGGTTAAATCATCGACCATGGCTATAAAGTGGGTGGTGGGTGCAACGAATTCCATCGTCGCCCGCTTCCCACTCGAGCCAGACATAGTTCGGCCGAGAGTCTCCTGCCAAAGAGAGAGACCTTAATGAGTTCAGCATGTCGCCGAAGGGCGAGTGCTGAAAGATGTCCACTGTGGTGAACTTTATTGCCGGAGCCTGACCGGGCTCGGCGGGCTCGGGAACACGCAGACTGGAACCTATGTCCGGATATGAATCCGGGGGTCCAGAGTCACAGGCTCCCTCAGAAGTGAGGCCTGTATTCGGCTCCATAGCCGATGAGGGTATGGCCTGCGGGGCGGGGTCCAGCCCTCCGTCCTTAGGCAATGCATCCTGCCCCAGATTTAGATCCGAGGCTTCTGCTGGGGTGATATCCCGAGCATCGTCCGACAGCAGGTCTAAGCCGTGCTCATCATGACTGTTCGGCATTCCTGACGCTGGCCCGAATCTATCGAAGATCAAGTCCCCGCGAATATCCGCTGTGTAGTTCAAGTTTCCGAACCTGTCCTAGTGGCCTGGGGCATAGCTGTTAATCTGCTCCAGATGGCCAAGCGAATTGGCCCAACAACTAGACACGACGATGCAACCACAAATTCAACAAAGCAAAACCCTAAAAAGATTATGCAAAGGCTCAGATTGGTTCGGATATGATGAACTAACCCTAATTTTTTTGTGGTTTTTTCGTGGACTGTAGGTATGAAGAACAGACTCGATCTAAACTACGAAAAACTATAAAATCTCACCGAGCAACCTCGAAATCTGATACCACTTGATAGAGGCAAAGGTGTCCCGTCTTTCGATGAGATGATGGATATCGCTTTGGTGGAAGTCGACTTTGACGATCCGACTACGAACGTGCGAGGATGTCGCGCCTTAGCAATCGCTAAACCAACTCCGAGAGGTTATTGACCACGCCGGAGCACGATCAACCTAACCACGAGGGTCTGTTTCCTGCGAGCAAACGAAGAACAAGCAAGAAACTGAGATTGCAATCTGGATATTGCGAATATAAGATGAAAGCTTTATTGATCAAGGTGGGGTTCTGTGACGCCTTTGTCTGGTTGTTGAACACAAACGAAGTACGCGAAGTTGCAGCTATGGCGAACTTTAATCTAAACAAAACCCCCAATTTCATACGAATTTGATGGTATCCACTACGCAAATCAACCTTGGAGAATATTATAGAGCCACTCAATTCATCAAGCATATCATCTAGCCTAGGAATAGGATGACGATAACGAATAGTAATATTATTAATGCCTCTACAATCAATACACATACGTGATGTACCATCCTTTTTCGGCACTAGAATAATAGGAACATCACAAGGACTAAGGGATTCGCGTATATAACCTTTGTCGAGCAGCTCTTGTACTTGACGCATAATCTCCTTCGTCTCCTCTGGATTGGTACGGTATGGCGCACGGTTTGGCAGTGAAGCACCGGGAATTAAGTCAATCTGATGCTCAATCCCTCGAATAGGCGGTAATCCCAGTGGCACGTCTTGTGGAAAGACGTCAGTGATCTCCTGCAAAATGTTAGTGACAGCAGGAGGCAAAGAGGAAGGCACGTCCTCGAATGAAAATAATGCCTCTTTGCACACAAAAGCATAACAAACAGATTTGCTAAAATCTAGCTCATCAATATCAGATTTGGTGGCAAATAAACATGCACTTTTCAATTTTATTTCAGAAGCAACACTAGATGGTTTATTATTAGGCTTCATTTGTTGCTCAAAATCTTTTGCCACAATCTGATTTTCGCTCTTATTCTTCTCCTGTTTTGCTTTATTAGCTCTATTAATATCATCTTTCAAAATAGAATCAGGAGTCATAGGAAGCAAAGTAATATTTTTATCCTTATGTACAAGAGTATACTGATTGTTTCTACCATGGTGTACAGAATTTTTATCAAATTGCCATGGTCTACCAAGTAATAAGGAACATGCTTGCATAGGTACCACATCACAATCAACATAATCAGCATATGTAGAGATACTAAAATGCACACGAACAGTACGTGTTACCTTAACCTTGCCGCTATTGTTGAACCATTGGATGTAGTAAGGATGTGGATGTGGTCTTGTGGTGAGAGAAAGCTTCTCCACCATCTCCATGCTAGCCAAGTTGTTGCAGCTCCCTCCGTCTATGATGACGCGCACAGAACGTTCCTTCACAACTCCCTTGGTATGGAACAAATTGTGCCTCTGCTTTTGCTCAGCTTGTGTGACCTGCACACTCAAAACACATTGAGCAACTAAACATTCATACCTGTCAGCGTCTTCAGGAGCCATGTATTGCGTCTCATGATCAGAATCATCTCCACCGTATTCTTCACGTGTAATAAGAGCCAACATCTCCTCATCATAGTCACTAGCGGACTCATACCCACCATCCTCAGTAGCAATCATCACACGCTGAGATTTTCATTCTCTTGCATAATGACCTCTTCCCTTACAACGACGACAAATAATATCACTTGTGTGCCCAGTTGATGCCATGGAAGAAGAAGAGCTCTGTGTAGGCCCGGCAGGTGCGCTCTTGGCAGATAGTGGAGGTTGTGCCTGCTTTCTTGTATCATGGCTGGAGGTAGCAGCTGATGGAGGTGCTGGTGTAGTGGAAGTAGAGGATGCACGCGGTGTCCATGATGAAAGTCGACCTGCAGACAAGTTAGTTCGCGCCAATGCTTGTCGATCCTGCACTTCACGTTCAGCTTTACAAGCAAGATGGAATAAACGAGTGATATTAGTATACTCCTTATACTCTAGAATGGTCTGAATCTCTCTATTTAATCCACCTATAAAACGTGCAAGCATAGCTTCATTCTCCTCAACAATACCACATCTAATCATGCCAGTTTGTAATTCCTGATAATATTCTTCTACAGAATTTTTTCCTTGTCTTAAACGCTGCAATTTTTGAAGCAATTCACGTTGATAATATGGTGGAACCCAACGAGTACGCATAGCAGTTTTCAAAGCAGCCCAAGTAGTTGGAATAGGATATAATCTACAATGTTCAGACCACCATACACATGCAAAACTAGTGAAAGCACAAACAGCAGCAGCAACCCGTCTTTCCTCGGGATATTGTAAACATGTAAAACGTTGTTCAGTTTCTAACTCCCAAGTAAGATATATACCAGGAACATATCTACCCTCAAATGATGGAATATTCAATTTCAGTTTCGGAATATGGTCATTATCTCGTACCTGAGGTGGTAGTGCAGGCCTACCATTGCGAATATATACCTGAGGTCGACCTGCTGGTGGTGGTGCTGGTGGCTGCACGTAGTTCTGATTTTGATCAACCTCATCCTCATAATATTCCTCCACCTCTGCAGTAATAGTAGGAGCTACAGAAGCACCAACAGCAGTAGCAGCGGCACCAGAATTTTGTCTTGGCTCAATAGGAACACGCTGTGCTCGTCCATACTGATTCGGAAGGGGGTGTTGTTGTAGTTGTTGTTGTTGCAGAGGTGCGATAGGTGCAGCCGGTGGTGGTTGTGGAAAACACGCGAGCAATTCATTAAACTTGCTATCAAGCTTTGTTTCGAATGTCTTCTCAACGCCATCTATCTTCTCCATGGCCTCGTCAAATCTGTTTAGCACATCTTGCACCTGTCCACTCATCATTTGCTGAAATTTATCATGTAGCTGTTTGTTCGTCAGGTTCTCCCAATCAGTCTCATCGGCTTGTGATCCTACCATGCTTAGCAGCAAATAGAAACACACAAGAATATGATCCTACAAACTACTAAGAAGTGGTGGTGGTGTATCACAAACCCGTGAAGCAAATCTCAAATTCTTACCAGTTCTTACCCAGCAGCAGGCGGTGATCGGCAACCGTTGTAGTCAAAACTCTCAAAGCTTGGATAGAGCGATTACCAGGGAGAGTCAAACGCACGACGTAGATGTATGTGGAGCTGGGAAGGCTTATAATATGGTAGCAAAAAGGGTCAGCAATAATCAATTCAGAGATGCAAAGTTGAATAAACGCTCAACGACGGTACTGTGTTGGTCCTAGGCTAGACTGTGCTAGAGACGCGAGCCTAGAACACTAACAAAATCACGACGCTGCACGGAAACAAGGGAGAAGCACACTCTGAATTTTTTTTTCACTTTTTTTTGTTGTGCTCTTTTTTTTGCGCTCCTCTTTTTTTCTTTTTTTTGCCGAAAATCACTATAATGGCGAGTGTCTCAAAACTCTTCCCAAGTCAAGAGAACAGGATAGGCAAGAAATTTTTCGACCAATTTTTTTTTTCGACTGCCCGGACCCAAAAACTGGAAACGGGTCAAAAAAAACTTTCTATAACGGCGACTGTCTCAATACACTTAGAAACACCTAAAAATAGGATAGCCAGAATTTTTTTTGTCCAGTGCGTTTTTGGATTTTTTTTTGGAAACCAACCTCTTCTACGGACGGCAAAAGATTCCTGGAATCCGAAACCTACTCAGACAAGGAAACACGAATCGGAAATTAGATGGATCTTGAAAACAAACCTAATATGCAAGGAACTTGGATTGGTGGTGGATATATGGTGGTGGTATATGGCAGCGGTGGTGGTATATGGCAGCGGTGGTGGTATATGGCAGCGGTGGTAGTATATGGATATGGATCGGTGGTGGTATATGGATACGGATTGGTGGTGGTATATGGATACGGATTCAGATCGGTGGTGGTAGGTGGCAGGGGAGTGCAAAGCAGCCGAACGCGAAGATCTGTCCGGGGAGAAAAGTCTCGCCCTGGACAGCGTCGTTGATGATGATTGAAGGAGCCATCGAGCCTGAAAGCGACGACACAGAGGAACTCTCAATGAAAGCACCAATGTCGATGTCAAAACCGGCGGATCTCGGGTAGGGGGTCCCGACCTGTGCGTCAAGGCTGATGGTAACAAGAAGCAAGGGACACAGATGTTTACCCAGGTTCGGGCCCTCTTGATGGAGGTAAAACCCTACTTCCTGCTTGATTAATATTGATGATATGGGTAGTACAAGAGTAGATCTACCACGAGATCGTAGAGGCTAAACCCTAAGAGCTAGCCTATGATGGTATGATTGTAATTGTGATCGGCCTTCTAAGGACCAACCTCTCCGGTTTATATAGACACCGGAGAGGGCTAGGGTTTACATGGAGTCGGTTACAAGGAAGGAAATATAATATCTGGATCGCCAAGCTTGCCTTCCACGCAAAGGAGAGTCCCATCCGGACACGGGCCGAAGTCTTGAGTCTTGTATCTTCACGCTTGAATAGTCCGGATGTTGTACACGGTCCGGCTGTCCGGATACCCCCTAATCCAGGACTCCCTCACTAACCACAACATTAAACATATGGATCCATATCAGCCCCTAACGAAGCAACGCATAAACTAGGGTTTAAGCTTCTGTCACTCTAGCAACCCATCATCTACTTATTACTTCCCCATGCCTTCCTCTAATCCCAAATAATGGTGAAGTGTCATGTAGTCGATGTTCACATAACACCACTAGAGGAAAAGACAACATACATCTCATCAAAATATCGAACGAATACCAAATTCACATGACTACTATCGGTGTCAAAACCGGCGGATCTCGGGTAGGGGGTCCCAAGCAGTGCGTCCTAGGATCAATGGTAACAGGAGGCAAGGGACACGATGTTTTACCCAGGTTCGGGCCCTCTCGATGGAGGTAAAACCCTACGTCCTGCTTGATTAATATTGATGATATGGGTAGTACAAGAGTAGATCTACCACGAGATCAAGGAGGCTAAACCCTAGAAGCTAGCCTATGGTATGATTGTTGTCGTATATGTCTATCGACTAGCCTGGCCCCGGTTTATATAATGCACCAGAGGCCTAGGATAACAAGAGTCCTAGACGAATACGCCGGTGGGGGAGGAGTCCTTGTCTTGACCGCCAAGTCTTGTTGATTCTTCCTTGTATGCGGCAGCTGTCCGGACTAGCCCATGAGTATACGGCCATGGGGGTCCTCGGCCCAATCCAACTGATCGGGAGACGACGCGTTGAGTACCCCCTAGTCCAGGACACCGTCAGTAGCCCCATGAACCGGTCTTCAAGTTAGGGACGCTCCTCGATTCTTCCGAACTGTTCTTCATCTTCGGTTGCCGGTCTTGAAAAGTGGTTCAACAAATCTTCTCATCTTCTATCTTGAGGATCGCCAAAATGCATTCGACGAGTTTACGCGTTGGGTATCCAGGAGCCCCTTTAAGTTTACAGCCTTTATCAATGCCTTGTTATTTTTATGCCATGCCTCGGGTTTGAAGTTGTTCCCGGGTGGCAACGTCCTCTTGCATCCGAGCTCCAATGCCGGACTGCATTCGAGGTATCTTTTGCAGCCGATCACCAACGCCGGACTGCTTCCCAGCTCTAATGCCGGACTATGTATCCGAGCTCCAACACCGGACTATGTATCCAAGCTCCAATGCCGGACTTTATCCGAGGTGTCATAAATCACCTTGGTTCAAAGAAGTTTGAAGGAGTTTAACCGAGCTTAATGCCGGAAATGCCCTCTAAGGAGCCAGCCACTTGCATCCGAGCTATATTTCGAATTGCTTCCGAGGTGGTTAAGCACCTCGGTCATGGGCTGATTTTTGGTCAATGTTTTTTATTGATGTAATTTATTGTCTGACGAGATATATAGCCAGTATCCCTCAAGGTATGTATCGGTCTAAAACCCGAGATGCACCTGAAGGATGACATAAGACCGCTGATCCCCGTAGCCGCTGAGACTCAGGTTGATTTACAAAATCGGTCTGAGGATCAAGTCCTAGCTCGGCAGAATACTTCGGGACACAAAAAGCGGCATGCTCAGTCCTCGAGACTCAGGTTGGGTGCGGCCGACCAAACTGAGGATCAAAATCTCCTCGGAAACTGTATTGCACTTAAGATTTCTGCATAGAACAAGTAATGCAGTAGCCCCCGAGACACTGGTCGGGTGGCAACACCAGATCAGGGGATCAATGTGCCCCTTTAATATTTGTAAATAATAAGCCCGAAGCCCAGTAGCCCCCAAGCCTTAATGCGGGCACGGGTGGCCGAATTAAGGATCAATATCCATAGTAAAATCACAAATTATGTGTAATGACTCAATGTATCCAAGTACTTTATGTCATTAATGCTCAGATGCGCATTGTACAAAACTTTGTTGACCGACCATGGGCTTCAACCTCCTCGGCCGGTAGCCGAGGAGTGTTTGTCCTACTTTATAAAGCCTTTATGAGGGCAAAGATTTACGACAAACAAGGTAATCTGGTCATACGGCTTTCTAAACAAAGGTACGCAGAGAGATATGTTATATTGATGTTTAACAGAAGAAATGTCTTCCAAAGAAAATAGTCCCGCTATCGGTTCCTTTCTTTGGGTTGTCATGCTAAGCATGATCATGAAACCTCAGCTCCAATGTAAGAGCAAAAGATCGAGGATTTAGTTTGGGAGGCCAGTTAATAGCCCCAGGTAGTGTTCGGCGACAGTCGAGGTCAAGCCGGAAACACTTCGGCCAATGTTATGAATGGCCCGTCATTTAATATAGTCATCGGATCGCTGACCAGTTTACACCTATTGTGACAGTCAGTTTTCGGCTTTCTCCACTAAGGTGCTTGACCATGCGAGCTGGAAGCACAATCGCAGTGGTTCTCCCTTTGCACACCTAGCCGAACAAAGCGGAACGTAGGAGGCAAGCGCGGGAGCCGGGCAACCCAACTATTGACCGAAGACACAATTCGAAGCTGATGCATATATAGCAATATCCGAGAATGTTTTTGTCGAATCTCTAAAGGTGTCCAGCGTTGCACTACGAGACTTGTGCTGAAAACACACAAATAGTTAAAAGTGCCAAAATCTTGGAAAACCAAAAAACGTCAGTAAAAACATGACGTCCGAACAAGATCAAGTGTTCGGTGCCAATCCGAAAATTGGACTTTAGAAAAAAAAGTGCTTCTGTCGTGCTTTAACTTTGCAACGACTAAGAAGAAAAACACTTAGTATGAAACGGCTCAAATAAACGTAAGAGCCCCCAAGCGACTTGGGTAAAAGTTGACTATAAAATGTAAGGTGACATGTAGAATGCCTTCTAGCCGGATTGTAGATCGTTTGTCGTAGCGAACCTTTTCGCTTCAACCTCTGGACCCAATAGTCCGAAGTGTGTCCGAATACCCTCGCGGTTATAAAAACCGGGGCATGCGTGGAGACCAGGCGTAGGGGTCATTAGTGCTTTATCAGACAAGTGCCCAACTAGTTATGTTATATTACATGGTTAGTAAGAAACATCTTCCAGGGAGAATAGTTCCGTTAGGGGTTCCTTTCCCTGGGAGGCATGCCCTAAACTGCATGTCCGGACTACGAAAAGAGCAGAAAACATCTGGGGGCAGGTAAATAAATAGGTAAGAAATCATCTTTTAGTTCACCGACCGAGTATTCCCTTAAGAATGCTAGCTTTCAGCTTCACCCAGTCTGAGGTACACATCCGGCTGACCCGGCAGTAACAATCGCAGAGGTGCTCCCTTTACCACCTAGCCGAACAATCGGGAACGTAGGGGTAAGCACAGGAGCCAGGCAACCCAGCTTGGCCAAAACTTAAGTCATATCGATGCATATAATGGTGAATAAAAGGTACATGCGGAAGTGTGACACATGTGTTGGGCATAAAGCCCGTATTAATAAGCTTCTGTTAAAGAAGCCCCCAGGTATAATGAGCGCTGGTAGCGCGTCAAGTGTGTGCGAACAAAGTTTCGACAAGGAAAATTTTTACAAGCAACTTTTTTACAAAAAAGTATAATTCTTGGTCGAACCGAACACAAGTTAGAAATTTAAAACTTTGAGCATGAAGGCAACTTAGCTGGTTAATGTGTTCGGTATTGACAACGCGGTCCGAGCTTGATGCGGGACAAGGTTCCATCCCCCAAGCCGGTCCCGAGGTGGCGGAGCAAGGAGCTCGGCACTCCGAAGTGGTGACATAGCACGGTCAATGCAGGACGGCAGAGTGATGCCGAAGTCCCCGGCATGTGGTAATGAAGTGTTGACGAAGCCCCCCGTCCAGCCGAGGTGACGTCAAAGGATATAGTCTGGCTGGATCATTTTCCTGTGCACAAAAAATAGTGCAGACCGGGGATAATAGTAATAATAGGAATTAAAAAAAATGTTGCATAATAAATAATTTATGCTAAGTGAGTAGTAAAAGAAATATGGCCTGACGCCAAAGTCGATGTCGATGCAGGTCGTCGGCGTAATGCAATAAAGGCATGGCAAAGCCTGGATTCACAGGTCGGTCCGAGTTCCGGATGCGGCGTTCGCCGAACTGTGTACGGAAACTGACCGAACCATCATGCGACCGTCGATAATACGGCCACCATTTGATAGACCTAGTTTATTTGTTGTAGCAATCTGAAGGAAGGTGATTCCCAAAATTGGGACTCGATCCGCGCACCCATGCCTGGTTGGCTAGTGACGCCGAAGTGTCCGGAGTAGGTTGATGAAGAGATGGCGAAGCCCCCGGTCCAGCCGAGATGTCGGAGTAGGTCGGCGTGATGGACACCAGCTTGAAGAAGCAATAGTGCGGCCCTGCCGATGCAGGTCGTGACGTGGTCGATGCCGGCTTGATGAAGCGACCGTGCGGCGATGCCGGTATGCCCGCTCCGTGTAATCCGTGGGGCAGCGATGTTGGTGATGATTTATCCTTTGCGATGCCGGACTCTTGTTCGGCTTGCCAAGATGATGATCCGAAGAAGTTGAGCTTGGCTCAACAAAGTGATGACGTGTCTAGCGCAGGTCGGCAGCCGTGGAGCAATATTGCCGGACTGGTTTGACACCAGCATGATGTTGAAGATCATGTTCAAAAGATCTTAAAGTTAGTGGGATGTGTTCGGAAACAAAACACAATACCCCATACAAAACTTCCTTCAAAAAGAATGTCCGAAATCCCGTTCATAAAAAAGACGAACTCGGGTCGGATTCGTTTTCGCGCAGAAAACAGATCCAAAAAGTGATGCACTAATCGGAAGTTTCCCGGAGTTTGGACGGTCGAATCGAGCTGAATTTTTGGCAGGTGGTAGATAGGGGAATTCTGCAGCAAATCAACGGTTGGATCCTCCAAAGGACATCCTAGCTAGACGCTGGATACCACGCCCTAAACTCGTCCGGATTCTCGTCCAGATTCAATAGGGCTCCGGTATATCGGAGATTGCCGGAGATTCCTTCATCGGAACTCGACGAAATTTTTTCAGGGTTGTTGTAGACTTAATTCCACATAATTCCACTGAAGTAATCGTTTAGGCGACACTTGAGGAGGCGGTGGCGGTGGATACAAGTTTGTTTTCCAGAAAAACAGCACGATCGCCTGAGGGCAATGGTGACGTTGAGCCCCCGACCTCCATGGATGACTCCTCCATGATCTTGATAGAGATCGGAGTTGGTGTTGATGAAGGCGTTCATCCGAACATGATGATCGGAGGTAGGGCACAGTCCTCGGTCAAGCCAAGGTGACCAGTCGAGCTGGTGACGAAGAAGCCGACGTCGCAGTTGACCTGCAGTCGAGCCATTGATCCTTTCGCCGATCACATAGCGGAACTCTCAATGAAAGCACCAATGTCGGTGTCAAAACCGGCGGATCTCGGGTAGGGGGTCCCAAGCAGTGCGTCTTAGGATCAATGGTAACAGGAGGCAAGGGACACGATGTTTTACCCAGGTTCGGGCCCTCTCGATGGAGGTAAAACCCTACGTCCTGCTTGATTAATATTGATGATATGGGTAGTACAAGAGTAGATCTACCACGAGATCAAGGAGGCTAAACCCTAGAAGCTAGCCTATGTATGATTGTTGTCGTATATGTCTATCGACTAGCCTGGTCCCGGTTTATATAATGCACCAGAGGCCTAGGATAACAAGAGTCCTAGCCGAATACGCCGGTGGGGGAGGAGTCCTTGTCTTGATCGCCAAGTCTTGTTGATTCTTCCTTGTATGCGGCAGCTGTCCAGACTGGCCCATGAGTATACGGCCATGGGGTCCTCGACCCAATCCAACTGATCGGAAGACGACGCGTTGAGTACCCCCTAGTCCAGGACACTGTCAACTACTAATAGCAAGACTTCACCCATGTCCTCAGGAACAAACGTAACTACTCACAAAGCATATTCATGTTCATAATTAGAGGAGTAATAATATGCATAAACGATCTGAACATATGATCTTCCACCAAGTAAACCAATTAGCATCAACTACAAGGAGTAATCAACACTACTAGCAACCCATAGGTACCAATTTGTGGTTTTGATACAAGATTGGATACAAGAGATGAACTAGGGTTTTGAGAGGAGATGGTGCTGGTGAAGATGTTGATGGAGATTGACCCCCTCCCGATGAGAGGATCGTTGGTGATGATTTCCCCCTCCCGGAGGGAAGTGTCCCCGGCAGAACAGCTCCGCCGGAGCCCTAGATTGATTCCGCCAAGGTTCCGCCTCGTGGTGGTGGAGTTTCATCCAGTAAGCTGACCCACGATTTTTTCCAGGGTAAAAGCGATGATATAGCAGAAGATGGACACCGGAGGCCCACTAGGGGGCCCAGGAGATAGGGGGCACGCCCTATAGGGGGGGGCGCCCCCTGTCTCCTGGACAGGGTGTGGGCCCCCTGGTGTATTTCTTTCGCTCAAAAATTCTTATTAATTCCAAAAAGTTGTTTCGTGGAGTTTCAGGACTTTTGGAGCTGTGCAGAATAGGTTTCCAATGTTTGCTCCTTTTCCAGCCAGAAATCCAGCTGCCGGCATTCCCCCTCTTCATGGTAAACCTTGTAAAATAAGAGAGAAAAGCCATAAGTATTGAGATATAATGTGTAATAACAGTCCATAATGCAATAAATATTGATATAAAAGCATGATGCAAAATGGACGTATCAGGGTCGTACTGAGATGCAGCGGCAACCGCCTCCTGAGCTGCGGCGTGTTGGCGAGCTGCCTCCGCTCTCCCCTCATGTTCAGCTGCTTCCTCCCTGGTGACAACATATCTTCCTTTTGCCTGATAATCAAAAAGGTGGGGAGCAGAAAGAGTAACATGGACGACGTTGCGTCTGTCATAGATTAGTCGGTATTGGAGGAATTGTTCATTCCTCCTTAGAAATTGATGATTGACCATAGCTTCATAATCCAAATAAACAGGAGGTATCAACATATCTCCCTCTCGTGGGGCTATACCAAGATAATTAGCCACACGGGTTGCATAAATTCCTCCAAATAAATCTCCCTTTCTACTATTATTCAGCAACCTACGTGCAACTATTGCCCCAAGTTATAACCTTTATAACCTGACACAGCACTCTTGAGGACACAAAGATCAGGGACACACATGTGACATGCTTCGTATTTACCATTAATGCATCTACCAATAAAGAGAGCAAAATAATGTGTAGCAGGAAAATGAATGCTCCCTATGGTAGCTTGTGCTATGTCTCTAGATTCTCCCACAGTAATACTAGCAAGGAGTTCTCTAAACTCATATTTGTGAGGATCATTAATATTACCCCATTGCGGAAGTTTGCAAGCAGTTGTAAAATCCTCTAGGTCCATGGTATAAGATGTATCATAAATATCAAATATGACACTAGGAGAATTACGCGTACAATTATATTTAAACCTCTGCACAAAGGAATCAGTCAATTGATAGTACCGAGGACACTTATCTTGTAAGAAGTCCTCCAGCTCGGCATTACGCACAAACGCGTCAAATTCCTCCTTAAAGCCTGCTTCGACCATAAAATTATCGGATGGCCACTCACAAGCTCGTACATCCGCGTCCCACGGTAATTCAACATCTTGCTCACGTATAGCAATCCTGGGCCCTTTCTTCACCGAGGAACCACCTTGGTACATTCTTCTAAACATAATCCTTTTTCTGAAATATTTCTGAAATTTTTAGTAACTTCAAAATAAAAGTGAATAAAACTAAACAAGATTGGTAGCAACTAATCCTACAAGTGCCTAGAGCCTATATCATGCATTGGAATTGCTTGGGACCTCATAAATTCAACATGCAAGCTCAAGAACATGGTCACCTATGTAGCAAAAATTTGCAATGAATAAAGCACTAGAACAAAAACTAATTGGACCAATGGGGGAGTCACATACCAAGCAACAATCTCCCAAAGCAGTTTTGTGAATGGAGCTTTGAGCAAGGAGATTGAAAATCACAGTAAAATGAGCTAGAACTCATGCTTGAGCTGGATGGGGATTTTTTTGGGTAGAAGATGAAGTGTGTGGGTGCTGGCATAAGTGGAGGGGGGCCACCAGGGTCCCACGAGACAGGGGGCGCGCCCAGGTGGGGTGGGCGCTGAAGGAAATATGCCCTAGAGGCAATAATAGTTATTATTTATTTCCTTATTTCATGATAAATGTTTATTATTCATGCTAGAATTGTATTAACCGGAAACATAATACATGTGTGAATACATAGACAAACATAGTGTCACTAGTATGCCTCTACTTGACTAGCTCGTTTATCAAAGATGGTTATGTTTCCTAACCATGGGCAAAAGAGTTGTCATTTGATTAACGGGATCACATCATTAGGAGAATGATGTGATTGACTTGACCCATTCCGTTAGCTTAGCACTTGATCGTTTAGTATGTTGCTATTGTTTTCTTCATGACTTATACATGTTCCTGTAACTATGAGATTATGCAACTCCCGTTTACCGGAGGAACACTTTGGGTGCTACCAAACGTCACATCATAACTGGGTGATTATAAAGGAGTACTACAGGTGTCTCCAAAGGTACATGTTGGGTTGGCGTATTTTGAGATTAGGTTTTGTCACTCCGATTGTCGGAGAGGTATCTCTGGGCCCTCTCGGTAATGCACATCACTATAAGCCTTGCAAGCAATGTAGCTAATGAGTTAGTTACGGAATGATGCATTACATAACGAGTAAAGAGACTTGCCGGTAATGATATTGAACTAGGTATTGGATACCGACGATCGAATCTCGGGCAAGTAACATACCGATGACAAAGGGAACAACGTATGTTGTTATGCGGTTTGACCGATAAAGATCTTCGTAGAATATGTAGGAGCCAATATGGGCATCCAGGTTCTGCTATTGGTTATTGACCGAGAATAGTTCTAGGTCATGTCTACATAGTTCTCGAACCCATAGGGTCCGCATGCTTAACGCTATGATGCCAGTTTTATTATGAGTTTATAAGTTTTGATGTACCGAAGTTTTTTCGAAGTCCCAGATGTGATCACGGACATGACGAGGAGTCTCGAAATGGTCGAGACATAAAGATTGATATATTGGACGACTATATTCGGACACCGGAAGTGTTCCGGATGTTTTCGGAGAAAACCGGAGTGCCGGAGGGTTACCGGAACCCCCCGGGAGAAGTAATGGGCCTTGTGGGCCTTAGTGGAGAGAGAGAGGGGCAGCCAGGATGGGCCGCGCGGCCCCTTCCCCTCTGGTCCAAATTGGACTAGGAGAGGGGGTGCGGCGCCCCCCTCTTTCCCTCTCCCTCTCCCCTTCCTTTCCCCCTCCTAGTAGGAGTAGGAAGTCCTACTCCTACTAGGAGGAGGACTCCTCCTTGGCGCGCCCACAAGGGCCAGCCGGCCTCCCCCCTTGCTCCTTTATATACGGGGGCAGGGGGCACCCTAGGACACACAAGTTGATCTTCGTGATCGTTCCTTAGCCATGTGCGGTGCCCCCCTCCACCATATTCCACCTCGGTCATATCGTTGCGGTGCTTAGGCGAAGCCCTACGTCGGTAGAACATCATATCGTCACCACGCCGTCGTTCTAATGGAACTCATCCCCGACACTTTGCTGGATCGGAGTCCGGGGATCGTCATCGAGCTGAACGTGTGCTGAACTCGGAGGTGCCGTACGTTCGGTAGTTGGATCGGTCGGATCGTGAAGACGTACGACTACATCAACCGCGTTGTCATAACGCTTCCGCTTACGGTCTACGAGGGTATGTGGACAACACTCTCCCCTCTCGTTGCTATGCATCACCATGATCTTGCGTGTGCGTAGGAAATTTTTGAAATTACTACATTCCCCAACAGTGGCATCCGAGCCTAGGTTTTATGCGTTGATGTTATATGCACGAGTAGAACACAAGTGAGTTGTGGGCGATAAAAGTCATACTGCTTACCAGCATGTCATACTTTGGTTCAACAGTATTGTTGGATGAAGCGGCCCAAACCGACATTACGCGTACGCTTACGCGAGACTGGTTTTACCGCCATGCTTTGCACACAGGTGACTAGCGGGTGTCTGTTTCTCCAACTTTAGTTGAACCGAGTGTGGCTACGCCCGGTCCTTGTGAAGGTTAAAACATCACTAACTTGATGAACTATCATTGTGGTTTTGATGCGTAGGTAAGAACGGATCTTGCTCAGCCCGTAGCAGCCACGTAAAATTTGCAACAACTAAGTAGAGGATGTCTAACTTGTTTTTGCAGGGCATGTTGTGATGTGATATGGTCAAGACGTGATGAGATATAAGTTGTTGTATGAGATGATCATGTTTTGTTGAAGTTATCGGCAACCGGCAGAAGCCCTATGGTTGTCTCTTTGTTGCATAAGATGCAAGTACCAAATAATTGCTTTACTTTATCGCTATGCGATAGCAATAGTTGCAAGAGCAATAGTTGGCGAGACGACCATGTGACGACACATTGATATAGATCAAGATGATGAAGATCATGGTGTCGTGCCGGTGACGATAAAGATCATGACAGTGCTTCGGAGATGGAGATCAAAGGCGCAAGATGATCGTGGCCATATCATGTCACATATTTTGATTGCATGTGATGTTTATCTATTATACATCTTATTCTATTTTGATTGACGGTAGCATTTTAAGATGATCTCTCACTAATTATCAAGAAGTGTTCTCCCTGAGTATGCACCGTTGCGAAAGTTCTTCGTGCTGAGACACCACATGATGATCGGGTGTGATAGGCTCTACGTTCAAATACAACGGGTGCAAAACAGTTGCACACGCGGAATACTCAGGTTAAACTTGACGAGCCTAGCATATAACAGATATGGCCTCGGAACACGGAGACTGAAAGGTTGAGCGTGAATCATATAGTAGATATGATCAACATAGTGATGTTCACCATTGAAAACTACTCCATCTCACGTGATGATCGGACATGGTTTAGCTGATTTGGATCACGTGATCACTTAGATGACTAGAGAGTTGTCTGTCTAAGTGGGAGTTCTTAAGTAATATGATTAATTGAACTTAAATTTATCATGAACTTAGTCCTGGTAGTTTTTTGCAAATTATGTTGTAGATCAATAGCTTGAGTTGTTGCTTCCATATGTTTATTTTGATATGTTCCTAGAGAAAATTGTGTTGAAAGATGTTAGTAGCAATGATGCGGATTGGATCCGTGATCTGAGGTTTATCCTCATTGCTGCACAGAAAAATTATGTCCTTGATGCACCGCTAGGTGACGGACCTATTGCAGGAGCATATGCAGACGTTGTGAACGTTTGGCTAGCTCAATATGATGACTACTTGATAGTTTAGTGCACCATGCTTAAACGGCTTAGAATCGGGACTTCAAAGACATTTTGAACGTCATGGACCATATGAGATGTTCCAGGAGTTGAAGTTAATATTTCAAGCAAATACCCGAGTTGAGAGATATGAAGTCTTCAACAAGTTCTAAAGCTAAAAGATGGAGGAGAATCGCTCAACTAGTGAGCAAGTGCTTAGATTGTCTGAGTACTACAATCGCTTGAATCAAGTGGGAGTTAATCTTCCAGATAAGATAGTGATTGGCAGAGTTCTCTAGTCACCATCACCAAGTTAGTGGAACTTCGTGATGACCTATAATGCATGGGATGACGAAAACGATTCCCAGGCTCATCGTGATGTTGAAATCGACGAAGGTAGAAATCAAGAAAGAACATCAAGTGTTGATGATTGACAAGACCACTAGTTTCAAGAAAAGGGCAAAGGGAAAGAAAGGGAAACTTCCAGTAGAATGGCAAACAAGTTGTCACTCCCGTGAAGAAGACCAAAGCTGGACCAAAGCCTGAAACTGAGTGCTTACACTACAAATGAAATGGTCACTGGAAGCAGAAATGCCCTAAATATTTGGTGGATAAGAAGGGTGGCAAAGTGAACAAGGGTATATTTGATATACAGGTGTTTGATGTGTGCCTTACTAGTGTTTATAGTAGCCCCTGAGTATTTAATACCTGTTCGGTTGCTAAGATTAGTAACTTGAAATAGGAGTTACATAATAAACAGAGACTAGTTGAGGGGAAGTGACGACGAGTGTTGGAAATAGTTCCAAAGATTGATATGATCATCATCACACACTCCCTATATTTTTCGAAATTAGTGTTAAACCTAAATAAATGTTATTTAGCGTTTGCGTTGAGCATGAATATGATTTGATCATGTTTATTGCGATACGGTTATTCATTTGAAGTTAAAGAATAATTGTTATTCTGTTTACATGAATAAGACCTTCGATGGTTATACACCCAATGAAAATAGTTTGTTGGATCTCGATCGTAGTGATACACATATTCATAATATTGATGCCAAAAGATGCAAAGTTAATAATGATAGTGCAACTTATTTGTGGCACTGCCGTTTGGGTCATATCGGTGTAAAGCGCATGAAGAAACTCCATAAAGATGGATTTTCGGAATCACTTGGTTATGAATCATTTGATGCTTGCGAACCGTGCCTTTTGGGCAAGATGACTAAAACTCTGTTCTCCAGAACAATGGAACAAGCTACTGACTTATTGGAAATAATACATACCGATGTATGCGATCCAATTAGTGTTGATGCTCGTGGCAAGTATCGTTATTTTCTGACCTTCACAAGATGATTTGAGCAGATATGGGTATATCTACTTGATGAAACATAAGTCTGAAATAGTTGAAAGGTTCAAAGAATTTCAGAGTGAAGTGGAAAAATCATCGTAACAAGAAAATAAAGTTTCTATGATCTGATCGCGGAGACGAATATTTGAGTTACGAGTTTGGTCTTCAATTAAAACAATGTGGAATAGTTTCACAGCTCACGCCACCTGGAACACCACAACGTTATGGTGTGTCCGGACGTCCTAACCGCACTTTATTGGATATGGTGCGATCTATGATGTCTCTTACTGATTTACCACTATTGTTTTGGGGTTATGCATTAGAGACAGCTGCATTCACGTTAAAAGGGCACCATCTAAATCCGTTGAGACGACACCATATGAACTGTGGTTTAGCAAGAAACCCAAGTTGTCGTTTCTTAAAGTTTGGGGCTGCGATGCTTATGTGAAAAAGTTTCATCCTGATAAGCTCAAACCAAATTGGAGAAGTGCGTCTTCATAGAGTACCCAAAGGAAACTGTTGGGTACACCTTCTATCACAGATCCGAAGGCAAGATATTCGTTGCTAAAAATGGATCCTTTCTAGAGAAGGAGTTTCTCTCGAAATAAGTGAGTGGGAGGAAAGTAGAACTTGATGAGGTAATTGTACCTGCTCCCTTATTGGAAAGTAGTTCATCACAAGAACCGGTTCCTGTGACAACTACACCAATCAGCGAGGAAGCTAATGATAATGATCATGAAACTTCAGATCAAGTTACTACCGAACTTCGTAGGTCTACCAGAGTAAGGTCCGCACCAGAGTGATATGGTATTCCTATTCTGGAAGTCATGTTACTTGACCATGGCGAACCTACGAACTATGAGGAAGCGATGATGAGCCCAGATTCCGCAAAATGGCTCGAGGCCATGAAATCTGAGATGGGATCCATGTATGAGAACAAAGTGTGGACTTTGGTGAAGTTGCCCGATGATCGGCAAGCCATATTGTATAAATGGATCTTCAAGAGGAAGACAAATGTTGATAGTAGTGTTACTATCTACAAAGCTAGACTTGTCGAAAAAAGGTTTTTGACAAAGTTCAAGGTGTTGAATACAATGAGATTTTCTCACTCGTATCGATGCTTAAAAGTATGTCCGAATCATGTTAGCAATTGCCACATTTTATGAAATTTGGCAAATGGATGTCAAAACTACATTCCTTAATGGATTTATTAAAGAAGAGTTGTATATGATACAACCAGAAGGTTATGTCAATCCTAAAGGTGCTAACAAAATGTGCAAGCTCCAGCGGTCCATCTATGGACTGGTGCAAGCATCTCAGAGTTGGAATATACGCTTTGATAAGTTCATCAAAGCATATAGTATTATACAAACTTGCGGTGAAGCCTGTATTTACAAGAAAGTGAGTGGGAGCTCTGTAGCATTTCTGATACTATATGTAGATGACATATTGTTGATCGGAAATGATATAGAATTTCTGGATAGCATAAAGGGATACTTGAATAAAAGTTTTTCAATGAAAGACCTCGGTGAAGCTGCTTACACATTGAGCGTCAAGATCTATATAGATAGATCAAGATGCTTGATAAGATTTTTCAATGAGTACATACCTTGATAAATTGTTGAAATAGTTCAAAATAGAATAGTCAAAGAAGGAGTTCTTGCCTGTGATGCAAAGATGTGAAGTTGAGTAAGACTCAAGACCCGACCATGGCAGAAAATAGAAAGAGAATGAAAAGCCATTCCCTATGCCTCAGTCATAGGTTCTATAAAGTATGCTATGCTATGTACCAGACCTATTGTATACCCTGCTCTTTATTTGGCAAGGGAGTACAATAGTGATCTAGGAGTAGATCACTGGACATTGGTCAAGAATATCCTTAGTGAGGACTAAGGAAATATTTCTCGATTATGGAGGTGATAAAAGAGCCCGTCGTAAAGAGTTACATTAGTGCAAGCTTTCACACCAATCCAGATGACTCTAAGTCTCAATCTGGATACATACTGAAAGTGGGAGCAATTAGCTAGAGTAGCTCAGTGCAGAGCATTGTAGACATAGAATATTTGCAAAATACATGCGGCTCTAAATGTGACAGAACCGTTGACTAAGCTTCTCTCACGAGCAAAACATGATCACACCTTAGTACTCTTTGGGTGTTAATCACATAGCGATGTGAACTAGATTATTGACTCTAGTGCAAGTGGGAGACTGAACGAAATATGCCCAAGAGGCAATAATAAAGTTATTATTTATTTCCTTATTTCATGATAAATGTTTATTATTCATGCTAGAATTGTATTAACCAGAAACATAATACATGTGTGAATACATAGACAAACATAGTGTCACTAGTATGCCTCTACTTGACTAGCTCATTTATCAAAGATGATTATGTTTCCTAACCATGGACAAAAGAGTTGTCATTTGATTAACGGGATCACATCATTAGGAGAATGATGTGATTGACTTGACCCATTCCGTTAGCTTAGCACTTGATCGTTTAGTATGTTGCTATTGCTTTCTTCATGACTTATACATGTTCCTGTAACTATGAGATTATGCAACTCCCGTTTACCGGAGGAACACTTTGGGTGCTACCAAACGTCACAACGTAACTGGGTGATTATAAAGGAGTACTACAGGTGTCTCCAAAGGTACATGTTGGGTTGGCGTATTTCGAGATTAGGTTTTGTCACTCCGATTGTCGGAGAGGTATCTCTGGGCACATCACTATAAGCCTTGCAAGCAATGTAGCTAATGAGTTAGTTACGGAATGATGCATTACATAACGAGTAAAGAGACTTGCCGGTAACGAGATTGAACTAGGTATTGGATACCGACGATCGAATCTCGGGCAAGTAACATACCGATGACAAAGGGAACAACGTATGTTGTTATGCGGTTTGACCGATAAAGATCTTCGTAGAATATGTAGGAGCCAATATAAGCATCCAGGTTCCGCTATTGGTTATTGACCGGAAACGTGTCTCGGTCATGTCTACATAGTTCTCGGACCCGTAGGGTCGGCACGCTTAAGGTTTCGATGATAGTAATATTAAGAGTTTATGAGTTTTGATGTACCGAAGGTTGTTCGGAGTCCCGGATATGATTACGGACATGACGAGGAGTCTCAAAATGGTTGAGACATGAAGATTGATATATTGGAAGCCTATATTTGGATATCGGAAGTGTTCCGGGTGAAATCGGGATTTTATCGGAGTACCGGGAGGTTACCGGAACCCCCCGGGGGCTTAATGGGCCATAGTGGGCCTTAGTGGAGAAGAGGAGAGGAGGCCAGGGCAGGGCCGCCCCCCCTAGTCCGAATAGGACAAGGAGAGGGGGGCGGCGCCCCCCCCCCCCTTTTCCTTCCTCTCTCTCCCTCCTCTTTCCCCCCTTCTCCAAGTCCAACAAGGAATGCCGCGCCTCCTCCCTGGCCGGCTGCCCCCTTCCCCCTTGCTCCTTTATATACAAGGGCAGGGGGCACCTCTAGACACAACAATTGATCTCTTGATCTCTTAGCCGTGTGCGGTGCCCCCTCCACCATAGTCCTCCTGGATAATATTGTAGCGGTGCTTAGGCGAAGCCCTGCGACAGTAGAACATCAAGATCGTCACCACGCCGTCGTGCTGACGAAACTCTCCCTTGACACTCGGTTGGATCGGAGTTCGAGGGACGTCATCGAGCTGAACGTGTGCTAGAACTCGGAGGTGCTGTAGTTTCGGTCGGGCCGTGAAGACGTACGACTACATCAACCGCGTTGTTCTAATGCTTCCGCTTTTTGTCTACGAGGGTACATGGACAACACTCTCCCCTCTCGTTGCTATGCATCACCATGATCTTGCGTGTGTGTAGGATTTTTTTTGAAATTACTACGTTCCCCAACAGTGGCATCCGAGCCTGGTTTTATGCGTAGATGTTATATGCACGAGTAGAACACAAGTGAGTTGTGGGCGATACAAGTCATACTGCTTACCAGCATGTCATACTTTGGTTCGGCGGTATTGTTGGATGAAGCGGCCCGGACCGACATTACGCGTACGCTTACGCGAGACTGGTTCTACCGACGTGCTTTGCACACAGGTGGCTGGCGGGTATCAGTTTCTCCAACTTTAGTTGAACCGAGTGTGGCTACGCCCGGTCCTTGTGAAGGTTAAAACAGCACTAACTTGACAAACTACCGTTGTGGTTTTGATGTGTAGGTAAGAACGGTTCTTGCTCAGCCCGTAGCAGCCACGTAAAATTTGCAACAACAAAATAGAGGACGTCTAACTTGTTTTTGCAGGGCATGTTGTGATGTGATATGGTCAAGACGTGATGCTATATTTTATTGTATGAGATGATCATGTTTTGTAACCGAGTTATCGGCAACTGGCAGGAGCCATATGGTTGTCACTTTATTGTATGAAATGCAAGCGCCCTGTAATTGCTTTACTTTATCACTAAGCGGTAGCGATAGTCGTAGAAGCAATAGATGGCGAAACGACAACGATGCTACGATGGAGATCAAGGTGTCGCGCCGGTGATGATGGTGATCACGACGGTGCTTCAGAGATGAAGATCACAAGCACAAGATGATGATGGCCATATCATATCACTTATATTGATTGCATGTGATGTTTATCCTTTATGCATCTTATTTTGCTTTGATTGACGGTAGCATTATAAGATGATCTCTCACTAATTATCAAGAAGTGTTCTCCCTGAGTATGCACCGTTGCGAAAGTTGTTCGTGCTGAGACACCACGTGATGATCGGGTGTGATAGGCTCTACGTTCAAATACAACGGGTGTAAAATAGTTGCACACGCGGAATACTCAGGTTAAACTTGACGAGCCTAGCATATACAGATATGGCCTCGAAACACGAAGACCGAAAGGTCGAACGTGAATCATATAGTAGATATGATCAACATATTGATGTTCACCATTGAAAACTACTCCATCTCACGTGATGATCGGACATGGTTTAGTTGATTTGGATCACGTGGTCACTTAGATGACTAGAGGGATGTCTATCTAAGTGGGAGTTCTTTAGTAATATGATTAATTGAACTTAAATTTATCATGAACTTAGTACCTGATAGTATTTTTCTTGTCTATGTTTGTTGTAGATAGATGGCTCGTGCTGTTGTTCCGTTGAATTTTAATGCGTTCCTTGAGAAAGCTAAGTTGAAAGATGATGGTAGCAATTACACGGACTGGGTCCGTAACTTGAGGATTATCTTCATTGTTGCACAGAAGAATTACGTCCCGGAAGCACCGCTGGGTGCCAGGCCTGCTGCAGATGCAACTGACGACGTTAAGAACGTCTGGCAGAGCAAAGCTGATGACTACTCGATAGTTCAGTGTGCCATGCTTTATGGCTTAGAACCGGGACTTCAACAATGTTTTGAACGTCATGGAGCATATGAGATGTTCTAGGAGTTGAAGTTGATATTTCAAGCAAATGCCCGGATTGAGAGATATGAAGTCTCCAATAAGTTCTATAGCTGCAAGATGGAAGAGATAGTTCTGTCAGTGAACATATACTCAAAATGTCTGGGTATAACAATCACTTGATTCAACTGGGAGTTAATCTTCCTGATGATAGTGTCATTGACAGAATTCTTCAATCACTGCCACCAAGCTACAAGAGCTTCATGATGAACTATAATATGCAAGGGATGGACAAGACTATTCCCGAGCTCTTCGCAATGCTAAAGGCTGGGGAGGTAGAAATCAAGAAGGAGCATCAAGTGTTGATGGTCAATAAGACCACCAGTTTCAAGAAAAATGGTAAAGGGAAGAAGAAGGGGAACTTCAAGAAGAACAACAAACAAGTTGCTGCTCAGGAGAAGAAACCCATCTCTGGACCTAAGCCTAAGACTGAGTGCTTCTACTGCAAGCAGACTGGTCACTGGAAGCGGAACTGCCCCAAGTATTTGGCGGATAAGAAGGATGGTAAGGTGAACAAAGGTATATGTGTTATACATGTTATTGATGTGTACCTTACTAATGCTCATAGTAGCACCTGGGTATTTGATACTGGTTCTGTTGCTAATATTTGCAACTCAAAACAGGGACTACGGATTAAGCGAAGATTGGCTAAGGACGAGGTGATGATGCGCGTGGGAAATGGTTCCAAAGTCGATGTGATCGCGGTCGGCACGCTACCTCTACATCTACCTTCGGGATTAGTTTTAGACCTGAATAATTGTTATTTGGTGCCAGCGTTGAGCATGAACATTATATCTGGATCTTGTTTGATGCGAGACGGTTATTCATTTAAATCAGAGAATAATGGTTGTTCTATTTATATGAGTAATATCTTTTTTGGTCATGCACCTTTGAAGAGTGGTCTATTTTTATTAAATCTCGATAGTAGTGATACACATATTCATAATGTTGAAGCCAAAAGATGCAGAGTTGATAATGATAGTGCAACTTATTTTTGGCACTGCCGTTTGGGTCATATTGGTGTAAAGCGCATGAAGAAACTCCATACTAATGGACTTCTAGAATCACTTGATTATGAATCACTTGGTACTTGTGAACCGTGCCTCATGGGCAAGATGACTAAAACGCCGTTCTCCTGAACTATGGAGCGAGCAACAGACTTGTTGGAAATCATACATACTGATGTATGTGGTCCGATGAATGCCGAGGCTCGCGGAGGATATCGTTATTTTCTCACCTTCATAGATGATTTGAGCAGATATGGGTATATCTACTTAATGAAACACAAGTCTGAAACATTTGAAAAGTTCAAAGAATTTCAGAGTGAAGTGGGAAATCATCGTAACAAGAAAATAAAATTTCTACGATCTGATCATGGAGGAGAATATTTGAGTTACGAGTTTGGTTTACATTTGAAACAATGCGGAATAGTTTCGCAACTCATGCCACCCGGAACACCACAGCGAAATGGTGTGTCCGAACGTCGTAATCGTACTTTACTAGATATGGTGCGATCTATGATGTCTCTTACTGATTTACCGCTATCGTTTTGGGGTTATGCTTTAGAGACGGCCGCATTCACGTTAAATAGGGCACCATCAAAATCCGTTGAGACAACGCCTTATGAACTGTTGTTTGGCAAGAAACCAAAGTTGTTGTTTCTTAAAGTTTGGGGCTGCGATGCTTATGTGAAGAAACTTCAACCAGATAAGCTCGAACCCAAATCGGAGAAATGTGTCTTCATAGGATACCCAAAAGAGACTATTGGGTACACCTTCTATCACAGATCTGAAGGCAAGACTTTTGTTGCTAAATTCGGATCCTTTCTAGAAAAGGAGTTTCTCTCGAAAGAAGTGAGTGGGAGGAAAGTAGAACTTGATGAGGTAACTGTACCTGCTCCCTTATTGGAAAGTAGTTCACCACAGAAAACGGTTCCTGTGACAACTACACCAATCAGTGAGGAAGCTAATGATATTGATCATGAAACTTCAGATCAAGTTACTACAGAACCTCATAGGTCATCCAGAGTAAGATCCGCTCCAAAGTGGTACGGTAATCCTATTCTGGAAGTCATGTTACTTGAACATGGCGAACCTACGAACTATGAGGAAGCGATGATGAGCCCAGATTCCGCAAAATGGCTTGAGGCCATGAAATCTAAGATGGGATCCATGTATGAGAACAAAGTATGGACTTTGGTTGACTTGCCCGATGATCGGCAAGCCATCGAGAATAAATGGATCTTCAAGAAGAAGACTGACGCTGATGGTAATGTAACTGTCTACAAAGCTCGACTTGTTGCAAAAGGTTTTTGACAAGTTCAAGGGGTTTACTATGATGAGACTTTCTCACCCGTAGCGATGCTTAAGTCTGTCTGAATCATGTTAGCAATTGCTGCATTTTATGATTATGAAATATGGCAAATGGATGTCAAAACTGCATTCCTGAATGGATTTCTGGAAGAAGAGTTGTATATGATGCAACCAAAAGGTTTTGTCGATCCAAAAGGTGCTAACAAAGTGTGCAAGCTATAGCGATCCATTTATGGACTAGTGCAAGCCTCTCGGAGTTGGAATAAACGCTTTGATTGTGTGATCAAAGCATATGGTTTTATACAGACTTTTGGAGAAGCCTGTATTTACAAGAAAGTGAGTGGGAGCTCTGTAGCATTTCTGATATTATATGTAGACGACATATTGTTAATTGGAAATGATATAGAATTTCTGGATAGCATAAAGGGATACTTGAATAAAAAAAATCGATGAAAGACCTCGGTGAAGCTGCTTACATATTGGGCATCAAGATCTATAGAGATAGATCAAGACGCTTAATTGGACTTTCACAAAGCACATACCTTGATAAAGTTTTGAAAAAGTTCAAAATGGATCAGGCAAAGAAAGGTTTATTGCCTGTATTACAAGGTGTGAAGTTGAGTCAGACTCAATGCCCGACCACAACAGAAGATAGAGAGAAAATGAAAGATGTTCCCTATGCTTCAGCCATATGCTCTATCATGTATGCAATGCTGTGTACCAGACCTGATGTATGCTTAGCAATAAGTTTAGCAGGGAGGTACCAAAGTAATCCGGGAGTGGATCACTACACAGCGGTCAAGAATATCCTGAAATACCTGAAAATTACTAAGGATATGTTTCTCGTTTATGGAGGTGACAAAGAGCTAGTCGTAAATGATTACGTCGATGCAAGCTTTGACACTAATCCGAACGATTCTAAATCGCAAACCGGATACGTGTTTATATTGAATGGTGGAGCTGTCAGTTGGTGCAGTTCTAAACAAAGTGTCGTGGCGGGATCTACATGCGAAGTGGAGTACATAGCTGCTTCGGAAGCAGCAAATGAAGGAGTTTGGATGAAGGTGTTCATTTCGGATCTAGGTGTCATACCTAGTGCATCGGGACCAATGAAGATCTTCTGTGATAATACTGGTGCAATTGCCTTGGCAAAAGAATCCAGATTTCACAAGAGGACCAAGCACATCAAGAGACGCTTCAACTCCATCTGGGACCAAGCCCAGGTGGGAGACATAGAGATTTGCAAGATACATACGGATCTGAATGTTGCAGAGCCATTGACTAAGCCTCTTCCACGAGCAAAACATGATCAGCACCAAGGCTCCATGGGTGTTAGAATCATTACTGTGTAATCTAGATTATTGACTCTAGTGCAAGTGGGAGAATGAAGGAAATATGCCCTAGAGTCAATAATAAATTTATTATTTATTTCCTTATATCATGATAAATATTTATTATTCATGCTAGAATTGTATTAATCGGAAACATGATACATGTGTGAATACATAGACAAACTTAATGTCACTAGTATGCCTCTACTTGACTAGCTCATTAATCAAAGATGGTTATGTTTCCTAACCATAGACATGAATTGTCATTTGATTAATGGGATCACATCATTAGTAGAATGGTGTGATTGACATGACCCATTCCGTTAGCTTAGCACTTGATCGTTTAGTATGTTGCTATTGCTTTCTTCATGACTTATACATGTTCCTACAACTGAAAGTACATGTAAGTCCCCATGTGTGGTTTTGGTAATTAAATGACAATCCTTATGGACTAATGTTTACATTGAGATATACATTTGAAGGTTAGCCCCACTGGAAAATGATTGAAGAATATTGGAAGACAACTCCTTTGAAGCAACAATTACATAGAGATGATCAAAATGGAGTTCATCGGAGTATCTGAAGGATTACCTACTTAGAGCTATGGTTTGAGCCACAATGGATCAAGATCCTAAAAGGATGATTTGAATCTAGGAGTGGCTAAAAGATATGATCATAACGGACTCATGTGTTGAGTCATGATTGATCAAGTATTCAAGCAAGCTATTCAAGTGAAGAATTCAATATACCCTTCAAGACGTCAAGATTAAACATGGAGTAGAGATATCGGTTGACCAAGAGGAAGCTCAAAGATCAAACACTAAATGGTCAACACACGAGTGCAAACGACGCACCACATAGGATCGTGTGGTATGATAAGCAATTGTCAATTGCACTTTGTGTACTAACCCATACTATGTGTGGTCTATGTTTTTGAGGGTTAGGTGATTCTCATGGGCTCGCATTGAGAGAGAGATTTCAAGTGTCCATAAGAGGATGACATCAAGTGTTGATGATCATGGTTGATAAGGGCAAGTTCAAGATAACCATCCCGGAGGATTACATGCTTGAAGCTTGTGGATGATCACATCATGGACAAGTGAAGATGAATACAAAGCAAACCTTCCCACATTGTGTATGGGGGATCTATTTGAAGCCTTCACCAAGTGTCATGATCAAGATCATCGTTCTGACTTGAGCCAAGCATAAGCGTCAACATCAAGCTCAATTGAAATGCTTTAGTCAAAGGTATTAGTTCCTTTGGCTTTAGTTGTGAGGATCGATGACCATCGAAAAGGACATATGCTCAAGAATGAGTTTTCGAAAGCTATCTAGTATAGTTATTTTATGATTCTTGAGTTATAGGGATCCCGCACTATTAAGAGGGGATCAAAGGGGTTAGTGATAGATTTGCTCAACTCAACATCTTCTATTTCTACTTCCTCACATCATATTCCAACATAGGCATATTTCGTTCCTATCCAATACAAATACAAAATGCCTATACATCTACCAAAGAAAATCCAAAGCCAAATAGGTCACCCAAATACATGATAAAACCTTTGCATAATTTGCATCCTCCATTTTTGTTGATCTTGGGTGGTTCTCTATGTTAGGACCTAGGATTTTTCCATAGCTTCAAAACGAGCCCAAGATCATCAAAATCGGAGTCCGAATGTAAAAGTTATGCATGTTTTAGTTTCGGGTCTCCTGCTGTTTTTTTGTTGGCCGGATCATCCGGGTTCCAGCCCGGATCATCCGGGTTTCTCGACAAAATCATCACAACAACTTATTCTGCTAGCCGGATCATCCGGCTACCCATCCGGATCATCCGGGAATTGCCCGGATCATCCGGCTACGTGTCACACCCTGATTTTCATGGCACAACACTTAAGATGATAAATCATGATAAAATGTGGTTTGACAAAAACTTTTGAGTGCTTTGGACCTTGCCTTGATTGGTTTTTGTCTACTGTTTGCTAGTGCTCTAAAAATCAAATAAATCCTCCGCCTTCTATACTTCATCTCCTTGCCCCACGCTTCTGCCCAATGATCATGCCATGTGTATAGAGAAACATAGTATTTTCTTACAAAAAATAATTTGGCCAAACAGTATTTTCAAAAATTAGTTTTTCAAAAACCCCTGAGTTGAGGTTTGCACTACAAGTACTTGACTTGGGGTGTGAAAAATCATTTAAAAGGTATATTTCAATCCTATTAGATGTAGGACTCCCATAAACCACAAAAATATAATTTTAAAAGTTACTTTCCTATTTTATTTAAAAGCTTTTTCTTAAGGCCAAAAATGGTCTTTAATAGGGAAAAATTATTTTATTGTTTTAAAAATATTTGACAAAAATCAGGGAAACTCAGTGGACATATATTGTCCATATATAAGAGTTTCAACACATGGTCATGTTCAAAATATTGGTCAAATCCCTCAAAAACCCTTTCTGGATATTTGAAGCTTTTGAAATATTTACAAAGGAAATATTCTCCAAAAATTCCAAGAAAATTCTAGCATGTCACATATGACATGCTGGATGATCTTGACAAGTACCATGTCATGGAGAATAGCATAACCCCATGAAATCCCCTCAAAACCATTTCTGTCCATTTTGAAGCTTGAGCAACTTTACATTGCCAAACATGTCCAAATGCTCTCAAACCTTGTGAACATGCTCAAATGGTCTAATGACTCATCTAGACCAAATGGCACAAGTTGGAGAACAAGTTAACTTGATCAAAGTGCCCCAGAACCCTTCCTGTCCAGAACCAAATTTGAACAACTCTACATTGGAAACTTTCTCCTTTTGATCTCAACTTTTGAGAACATGTTCAGAACCGCAAATGATGACACTACACCAAGTGGTGCATCAAGGAGAATAGGTTTGCATGACTAAATCTTGGGAAGTCCATTTTTGTTGATTTCTAGGGTTTACAAAAGTTGCATTGGAAACTTTGCCCAAATGGACTCAATATTGGTGGAACCTATTATTTTATCATATCATATGACCCTGTCAAGCCTCATGACAAGAGGAATTCATCTTCTTGCCCAAACCACCATCAAACATCTTCTGGCAGAAATTAAAAATGTATGTTTTGTCCACTTCCACTAATCTCCATGAGTTCTCCTTTTTACCACAGCCCCTCCTAGTCCCCCTCTACCTCTGGTGTGCTTCCCTGCCCGAGAGGCAATGATGAAGAGGGGCAGGGATCCATTTTTCTTCTCTGGACAACCACTTTTTCCTCCCTTTCTCATCTCTCTCACTCCTGGCAAGTTCCAGAGCATCCAAAGCCTCCAACCCTCTTGTTTATTCCCCCTTCAGACCCCAGACACAAGTGGACACGCGAGTGCGCGCGGAAAAGCCACGGATGCCGGCCATTTGCACGCTCTGGAGCACGTCAGCATGCTCCCGACCGTTGACGCCGCGTCCCCCGACCACCTCGAGCCTCCCCCTTGCGCCAGTAGAGGTGCCTCGACGTCCGCAACACGCCACCAGGCTGGCCCCCTCCTTCCCCTCTCTGTCCTGCCCATGCCGCGCGTGCCCAGAGCCGCCCGAGCCCGCCATTGCGTGTGCGAGCTCGTGTCTCCACCCGGAGCTTGCCCTGCTCCCTCTCTCCCTTCCCGGCGCCCTACACCACCCCCACGAGCATCGTAGACAACCCCTCGCTCGCTCCCCTTGCCTTCCGATCCGTTTCCACGGCCACCCGTGCGCCGCGTCCATGGTGCACCATCGCCCCGCCATAAAAGGCCACCCCGAGCCCCCCTCTCGACTCCTTTGGCTCTCTCTCTCTCTCCCGTACGCTCCCCAGGCCAACCCATTCCTCCCCTAGTGCCCCCATCCACCTCCATGGCCGGAAATCTTGCCACCGGCCACCGCTCAAATTTGAGCTCTCCGGTGCTCCTCTCCCCTTCCTACCTGCACCAGAGCATCACCCACTTCCCCAACGCCCTCTCCCGGACTCCATTTCTTCTTCTCCGCGGCCGCAGCACCGTGCCCCAACCACACCATCAGCCTCGTCCATCGCGGCCAGTGCCCTGCTCGACCCGGTGCCCCTGGGCGACCGTGCCACCCACGGTTGGACTCGGCCGGGTCCCCTGAGCATGCCGGTGGCCAGCTCACCGAAAACGGTGGCATGTAGCACCGGCAAGCCACCGTCGGCACTGCCCCCTGCCTCTGTTCTGTTCGAGCAGGAGGTTGGGGATGAACCCGACAGGCGGGCCCTACTCGTCAGTGGCTCAGCCTCCAGGCCACGCTGGCAAGTGGAGACAGGCCGGGAGAAAACCGCCTCCGGCGTGGCCCTTGCTCGTGTGCGGCCGAGCCACTGGGCCGGCCCAGTGGCGCCCTGCTGCTAAACCTCGCCAAGTGTGCGCCGCCGCCGCCCAGATCCAGCCTGTTTGGGTAAAAAGCTTCTCCCTTTTCTTTTCTGCACAATTTGTCAAATCCATAAATAATTCAAATTAACCCCAAATTTGATGATTCAAATTTCTAGTGACTCTGTAAATCATGATCTATCTGTTGGTGCAGCATGCACATTTTTCCAGAGACCTTTTCTTCACAAATATTTATCAAATCCTATTTTTCCTATTTCTGTAATGATCTTTAGAAAATCACAGAGAGCTCAAAATTGCTCCAAATGCCATGATTCAAATTCCTAGATGTTTATAAGTTCATAACTTAGTTTATGAACATTTTTCTTAATACTTTCTGTACCACATAAAATAATGAGACATTTCTTCATATTTGTCAACTTTGCAAATCCATAGGAAATTCATTTCAACTCCAAATCTAGTGAAACCAACTCCCAGATGCTTCTAAAATCATGATTTGCTAAATGGGTGCCTTTGCTCATTTTTCAAAAATATATTTCTGTACACTTCTTGCAAATCCATAAACCCCTTGATTCCATCATATTGAAATGTTCAGAAATATTCACTAATCCAATTCCAATGAAACCACCCTGGTTATTTTTCATATGACCAGGGAAGTCCTAGAAAAGTCAAATCCATATTTTTAGAGCACTTTTATTTCCTGCCTTGTTGTGTTGCTTATTATGGTTGCTTTCGATGATAGTTGACGAAGTAGACGAAATGCTCGGAGTTGGACCAGAGATATTTGAAGACCTCAAAGACTTTGTTAAAACAGGCAAGCAGCCCTTTGACCATGTCTATGAAACCCTTTTTTTATGCATGTCATATAGCACCATATTGTTGTTGCAACGGAATCATGATGAGGTGGTATCCACTTTGATGGTTTGCCACCGTACTTCCTCATTGATACTTGCATTGTGCATGACCCTACCTTCTTATGAGGGTTATGACGGTGGGAGTAGATAGGATGCTAAAGTAGTGCTACGCAAAAAGGGACGGGAATATGAATGGTGATGGAGACAAAGTATTTTCAAAAGACTTTTCGAAAACCCCGTCTGGTGCCACTTATGCCCGAGGGAGATGATGAGATGGGTATCCACTTGATGACGAAGTGGTGTATCGAGGCAAGTGTGTGTGCTATTTTCGAAAACGGATTAGATTTAAGATTTGTCGACTGTCCCAACCTTACATGCGCAACCACTCTACCCTTATATGGGAAAGGGCATTACTGATTACCTAGACTGATACTAGCTTGGAGCCCGCATTACTAGTGACAGGAGAGTTGTTGGTGCGCTCTCTCGGGACGGGGTCGTGCCAGGTAGGGCGGCCAAGAACATTTTTATGGGGCACCGGACACACCGTTGGTACCCCATGCCAGTATGTGATGAATATGGGAGCGATGCTCCACAATTTTAAGATGTGAAATGTTGGGCACGGGGGTTACTACCAATCGAGTGGACTCCATGTTAGTGTCATCTAGGGAAAGGTAGTGATCGGGTGCTTACCCCGGGTACTTGAGGTATCGCGGGTCGTGGATGACACGGAGGTTCCTCGGATCTTGTGGGTAAAGTGTGCAACCTCTGCAGAGTGTAAAACTATTCGAATAGCCGTGTCCATGGTCAAGGACAGTTGGGCGGTGCTTAGACTATGTCTAGAGTTTTACAACCGTGTGTGTGAGTTGATAAAACTACTTGGGTCAAGTCAAAGGACTTGACATGATTGAGTTGGGTTGGTGCCCACTATTTATGTTGATATCTGTAACCTGTCCTCATGGTTACTTGAATTCTCCTGATGCATGTCTTACAAGTTGTTGAACATGTCATTGCACTCAAAACTAGCTTTCTGCAAAAATTTACCTATATCATGCATTGTTGTATCTTGAACCAAAACATGGGTTGCTTCCGAGTACATTCAAGTACTCATTGGCTTGCCACTGGTTATTTTATTGGCCAGGCATGAAAGAACAGGATATGATGAAGAATACTTCGGCGACGAACATGCGAGCTAGGACGTTTCCCAGTCAGAATGCCTGTAGGGTTAAGGCAGATGGCATGGGTCCAAGTTATCGACGAAAATTTCCGCTGCGATGTTATACTCAAGACTCGACCATAATGGTCCTACTTGTGTAATACGGTATGTATGGATGTACGACTCTTGTTATTCAACTTCTGTGTGTTCAGTGAGCATTGATCTCTGGGATCACTGTACACGTGCATTCGGTGATCACGACTTATGAGTCGGGGTCCCCACACTACGTCCCCGGACATCCGGGTTTTCGCTTCACCACATTGTATATTGACCTTCCCAGACATCCGGACATTGCCCGGATCATCCAGGTGTGCATCCATATCATCCGGGCAGGTCAACAACTGTGGGAAACGGCTCTATTTTCTTGGGGGGGTATAAATATCCCTCTCCCACTCCAGGAGAGGGTTGACCACTCCATCCAAGATCACCCCAAGAACACAAGTGGCTCCCTCTCACTTCTCCTACACAAAATCTTAGATCCCAGAGAGATTAGTGAGTGTTCTTGAGAGTTGTTCCAATCAAAAGATAGATTCTCTCCCTCTCCCTCTTGTGACCAAAGCAATTCGTAATTTGAGCAAGTCTTGAGCATTTCCCCCTTGATCTTGTTGCTCTTGGAGGTTGGAGACTCCTAGGCGGTAGGAGTGCTCTGGTGAGGAATCAACTTGTGATTTGTCCCCCGGAAAGTTTGTGAAGGTTTGGAGGCCACCTCAAGGTCTACCACTAGTGGTTGGGAATCGCCTTCGTGGTGATATCTCAAGGAGAATAGGGTGAGCCTTCATTGTGTTGGTGTGCCTTCATGGTAACACCCATCCCTCCAACGGTGACTAGCTTCCCTCCAAGGAAGTGAACATCGGGATACATCCTCGTCTCCGTGACTTTGGTTATCCCTAACCCTAACTCCTTACTTGTGGTTTACTTTAGTCTCTTGACCTTGCATTCACTATATCTTGTTGTTCTCATTGTAGTGTGTTGGCTATTCCCTTGAAGAGATTCTTTAGGCCAACACTTTATAGTCCGTAATTCATACTTCCTACTATTGTTCTATCTTGTGCTCAGTGTGAATTGCTAGCTTTGTAACATTCATTTCCATATATTGTGACATAACTTGTGTAAGCTTGTAGTGCTTACTTGAGTTTGGTTGTATCATTCAATTCCATATATTGTGATACAATTTGTGTAAGCTTGTATTGCTTACTTGTGGTTGTGTGTATTACTCATTTCCATATCTCGTGATATACATTGAGTAAGTTTGTGTAACTTACTTGTGCTTACTCATATCCTCGTTGTTCTCGTCTTCTTTATCCTGTGTTGTTGGTGCACTTAGTGAGCCTAGTATATTTAGGTTTTGTGCTTGAAAAGCATCCGCTTAGTTTATTTTTGCATTAGGATATAGCCAAATCCATAGAAGATTTTAAAACGCCTATTCACCCCCCCCCCCTCTAGGCGACATCATGGTCCTTTCAATTGGTATCAGAGCAAGGTCTCTCCTTATTAGGCTTCACCGCCTGGAGAGTATCGATGTCGACTAATGATTTAGTGCACAACAACACTTTTTATTTGGATGGCACAAATTATCACCTATGGAGAATTCGCATGCTTTGTCACTTTCGGGCCATGGGTCCAAATGCTTTGTGAATTGTCCTTGTAGGAATTTCTATTGCAAAGGATGGACTTTCTCCATCAATTGAGGATATGTATCTTGATTGCGATACTTCTCTTATCATTCATCAAACTTTAACCTTTGAAGTGTTTAAGGCAGTCACGACTTGCAAGTCGGCTCATGAGACTTGGACCAAACTTGAAGATATATATGGTGGGTCCAGTCTTGATGAAGATAGTATTCTATTTGGGAGTTGATGGAGGAGTTCTCCACATTTTTAAATCATGCAAAGCTCACTATTACTTCCACCTCCGATACTTGCACACTTCAATATCTTCCACTTCACCATGTGGCGTGCCACAAGGTAATGACATGGTGAGTGAAGAAATATCTTGTGATGATGGTGTTAAGCTCATTTGTGATGATATGCTTGATCTCCCATGTTGCCATGATAGAAATGCATTGGTTTCCTCTAGTTGTTCCATGACTAAGCATGCAGAGGAAATCAAGAAAGATGAGGCATGCTTGATTGATGAAGAACCCTCTTCTCTAAAAGAATCATCATCAACCCCCTTTGTTCACATGTGCCTCATGGCAAGAGGTAATGATGAGGTATCATCTTCTCTTAGTGATAATGATGATAGTTGTAATGAGGATGATGATGATGACTTGACTCAAAATCTCTATGAGGGAAAACTCTTCATGGAGCTAAAAATAACACTTATAAAAGGTTCCAAGATGTTCTTGCTTGCTTTGAAAAACGTAATGACTTATTTCTTAACGAGCAAGCGAAAAGTGAACAACTTGAACATGAACTTGCTAAGGCTCATCAATGTATTAGTGACTTGAGGTCTTTAAAAGAAGAGATTGAAAGTACTCATGGTAAACTTAAAGAGGATTTTGAGCTCCTTCTCCTTGAATGCAATAATATCAAGGGAGAGCTCATCAAACTCTCTAAGTCTCATGAGGAGCTTCAATCAACTCATGAGAAGTCTCTAATTGCTACTTGCTCCTATGATATTGATAATGATGCTTGTGTTACTAACTCGATTTCATGTGAAGCATCAATTTCGAAGGAGAATGTTGAGCTAAGGACTCAACTTGATTTGCTAACTAGGAATTATGGGAAATTGGAAGAAAGTCATGAAAAGCTCTCGGGCACTTATGAGGATCTTCTAATCTCCCATGATGGGCTAAAGTTAGCTCATGAGGCTATGGTCACCAAGGTAAAATCGTGTGAGTCTCATGTGGATATAAGCACATCTTCTACTCGAAATGTCATATTGCCATGTGCTAGTCCTTGCAATTCCTCTCTACATGATATTGATACACCTCATGATGAATTGCTCACCTTGTCTTGTTGCTCTAACCATGAAGTTTCTACTTCCACTAGTCCTCTTGTTTCTAGTCTTGAAACTAACCATGTAGAGGAAATTAATGAGCTCAAGGCCCAAGTCACTAATTTGAAGAAAGACTTGGAAAAGCGTGATGATGGACATAGTTTTCACTCCAACAAGAAGAAATCCATTAACAAGAAAAGGGGGCAAGACCAAGCCAAGAACGACTCCAAAATTTCTTGCTTTAAGTGCAAAAAGGTTGGACATCACGTGAGATCTTGTCCATTGAAGAAAAGGGATTATAAAGGGAAGCTACATGGGAAGTGGCCTCAAGCTCAATCTCAAGTTCAACCTCAAGTTGAAGAACGGCCATTATCCATGATGAACCATGTTATTACTTACCAAGTTGAGAAAGTAAAGAAGAAGAGAAGGGGGAGTACATGTTGCTATGTTTGCCGTAAGAAGGGACACATAGCTTCATCATGTTCCAATGGTAACATCTCTAAGCCTCCAATTATCTATGATCATTATTCACTTAGGAAGGATATTTATGGTAATATGTTTGCCAAGTGTGTTGGTGCCCAAAGTGGTTTGAAAGTGGATAAGACCATTTGGGTTGCCAAGCCTATTGTTACTAACTTCTTAGGACCCAACGTGGTTGGGGACCATCGAGCTCAAACTTGATCAATAGGTGTGTGGAGGGCATTGGAGACTTGGCTAGTTCATGAAGAAAAATGATTCTCAACATTCATTATGGTTCAAACCAAGTCATGTGAATTATCATCATATTTGTCATTCCAATGCTCGTCGTGGCGGTAACTTGTATTTATATTGTCTGCATTGAAAGTTACTAGCCCCATGCATGTTTAGGTTTTGTGCCTAGCATGTGTTTGTTTATGTTGTGTCTCCTAATATACTTGATTCGTGTTATCTAGCATGCGTAAGTTGCTATGCACATCATATAGTTGTGTGTGTGGTTTTGAGCCTTTATTGCTTCATTAGTTGAATCTTCATTGGTGTTTTTGAGATATTAATGGATCACCACATTATGGGGGAGTGCTATGTTTTATGCATATCACAAACCTTAAATATGTATATATGTAGGATACCACTTAGTATTGTTAGTGCAATATTATCTAGTTACTATGTGGTATGTAAAGTTCATTTGAAACTCAAATCCTCATCCATTAATTATCCTTAGTTGGGTTTCATTTGCCTCTTATGGATAATACATGGATTATCACATTATGGGGGAGTGATATACTTTGTGCATATCACTTCTCGTGTGAACATTAACAATAGAGGTTTGCCAGTTTGCCACTTAGAATTTATATTTGAGATTATCTTATATCTTAGAGGTTTGCGGTTTTGCCCATGGTTATCTTAAAAATCATTTGAATAGATCCATTCCAATTGTTGCTTTGCATGATGATCTATCTAATTGGTATGTTAATAATATGCTATCCAAGCATTGTGTTTATTTCTAAACTCTCATGTTATGCTTGTGTTAGTATAGATGATCATGTACTTATTTGTTTTCTACACCGAATGTCAAATTGAAACACCATTTTGTTTGAGTTCATCTTATTAGTTTGTATGGAGTTATGGTAGTTTGTTATCTCACTGTTTATAGTGTCCTATATCTACTTGAGTGAGATATTCCCATGAGTATGTGTGCAATGCATATCTTATATGCTCATTGTTTTTCCTTGGTTCATATGTTGAACTTTGTGTGCTATCATATGTTGATTTGTCACTTTGAGTCATTTTGGACAACATGAATGACTAGTGATGTTATTGGAAGTATTAACGGTTATGTGTTCATTTGTCCAATTTGTATCTCCCTGGATTTTGCGAGGCTTGTGCGTGTGTATTTACTATGTGTAAATTCGCATGCCTTGTTTGCTATATTTGATCCAATATATATATGGTAAATCCATCAAATTCTTAATAGCTAAGATGTGCATGATATTCAAATTCATATCGATATGCACATATTTAAGTGATTTTACCCTATATTTTGTAGTTATGCTAACTACTTTGGACCCAATAAGTTTGGGGACCATATTGTACTTAAATTGTTTTAGGTACATTTGAGAAGCATTAGGTGCTTGGCTTATTCATGAAAGTGGTGGCACTATGAGGAAATTAGAGCCAAGCTCGAACCATTACCTACTACATCATTCCAATGCTATCTCGAGAACAAGTATCTACTTCGTGCATACACTTCTTGCATTCAACCTTGTGTAGGTTGCATCATGGCATGAATTTCTTGACTCGTTCTTGTCATACTTGTTTCCTTTCTCAAAGAATCACAACAATGATCTCTTGTTGCTAGTTGTGATGTCTTTGATGGTTGTGTGTTTGGAGTTCATTAATATACGATAAGATTACATTAAGCCATGTGCTATACTTTCAAGCAAAGATCTCATTGGTATATTTTATGTCTCCCGTTTGGATATCTTATTCTTTCCTTTTGTAACTATTTCATGTGTACATCCTTCTTTGTGGATATATATCATCATGATTGTCATCTACCTAGAATCTTATACACGTGAGACAAGTTACATCCCTAGTTGATATCCCTATTCTTTCATGTCCACCGTTTCGTTCTCTTTTTATATCTTTGGTGGCTTCATGGAAGCATTTGTTGTATGAGTGCGTGTCTTACCTTTGCATCTTAGTGCACTCATGTTTGGTGAAGATTGTTGTCCTCGTGCTTGTCTTGAAAAGCCTATTATTTCCTATCTTCATCATGGGTTATCACGAGCTTTGATTTTTAATTTGCTATTAGTGAGCTTGTGAACCCATTTGCTTGATGTGTGTGTGACCTTCTTAACTTCATGCGTGTGGGAAGGACATGTCTTGCACCTTGTATCTCATTTACTCAAGACTATGTTGATGCTTAATTATCATCCTTATACTAGTCTCCTCAAGTGCTTTGATGTGACTCACACACATCATTTTGGTTGTGCCTATTCTTAGGTTGCCTCATTTACATGTTGCTCAACCATACATTTGTTGAAAATGCTAGGCTTCTTTTCTTATCTATGCTTGCTTGCAATTGTTTTGCGTTCCTATTGATTTTGGGGAGTGATGATCCTATTTTGTCCACTTGTATCCAAATACAAAAATACTAAATAGTGCACAAATCATGGGGAGCTTCTCTATTTTCCTTAGAACACTCCTTTGCCCAAATCATAATATTCTTTTATCCTTTTGGCTCGTCGGGTCTTTTGATTGCTTGCTTCACTTTGTGTTATGCAAATGAGATCAATTTGTGCCATGTGCTTTGTGCCATGTGCTTTGTGCCATGTGCCTTGCTCTCATGCTAGGATTACAGTTGTATAATAATGGATTCACTTGTAGATATCATGTTCTTATCAATTGCGTCTATTTTGTGTATACAAGTTTCTTTGTGGATACATATCATGATTATTATTGGCCACTTAGAAATTTTATACATGAGAAAGCTCATATCTTTCCTTGATATCATTCCTTGTCGGCCACTTTGTTTGTTTCCTTTTATTCTTAAGGTGGCTCCGATAAGAGGTTGTGTCATGAGTGCTTGTATGTTTTGCATATAATCTTGTGCACTCATGATCTTGTGCTCTCATGTGTTTTGAATGTATTTTGAACCCATACTTGACATGATGATCACATTGGATATTCCTATTTTATCTTGTCAACAATATGTTCTTTGGATCTTTTGAATGTTTTCCTCCCATGTCTAATCTTATTTTCATATAATACTATCTTGTTACATTCTATAGATCCTATATATGGGTTGAGCTCCTCAATTTTTTCATCATTGAATATGTGCATTTGATTTCACTCACATTTTTTTGCGATATGCACACATTAAGGAGGATCTCATAGTATATTGGTCCATTTTGGCATTTGTTGCCAATGGGGGAGAAGTTTAGAGGGTTTAAGATAAGTATTTTTGTAGTGCTTGTTGTCACTCATGCATATCTACCCTTGTTATATATTCTTGTTGCATTGATGAGTATTATATATAGAGAAATCTTCTCCTAGTTTATGTCAACCAATATATGCAATGACATTCAAAGTTCATTCACACATGCATATATTGTGGGGGAGTTTGCTCTATATACTATGGGTGTACTATCATCAAATGCTTGTGTAGTGTCTTGATGATAGTACAACCATCCCAAGTATACAATTTATCCTATGATAAATTACATGCTTGTTTAAAATTCATTATAGAAACCCTCTTGTTGAGATTGTCATCAATTACCAAAATGGGGGAGATTGAAAGTACAAGTAAGTCCCCATGTGTGGTTTTGGTAATTAAATGGCAATCCTTATGGACTAATGTTTACATTGAGATATACATTTGAAGGTTATCCCCATTGGAAAATGATTGGAGAATATTGGAAGACAACTCCTTTGAAGCAACAATTACATAGAGATGATCAAAATGGAGTTCATCGGAGTATCTGAAGGATTACCTACTTAGAGCTATGGTTTGATCCACAATGGATCAAGATCCTAAAAGGATGATTTGAATGATGAATTCTAGGAGTGGCTAAAAGATATGATCATAATGGACTCATGTGTTGAGTCATGATTGATCAAGTATTCAAGCAAGCTATTCAAGTGAAGAATTCAATATACCCTTCAAGACGTCAAGATTAAACATGGAGTAGAGATATCGGTTGACCAAGGGGAAGCTCAAAGATGAAACACTAAATGGTCAACACACGAGTGCAAACGATGCACCACATAGGATCGTGTGGTATGATAAGCAATTGTCAATTGCACTTTGTGTACTAACCCATACTATGTGTTGTCTATGTTTTTGAGGGTTAGGTGATCCTCATGGGCTCGCATTGAGAGAGAGATTTCAAGTGTCCATAAGAGGATGACATCAAGTGTTGATGATCATGGTTGACAAGGGCAAGTTCAAGATAACCATCCCGAAGGATTACATGCTTGAAGCTTGTGGATGATCACATGATGGACACGTGAAGATGAATACAAAGCAAACCTTCCCACATTGTGTATGGGGGATCTATTTGAAGCCTTCACCAAGTGTCATGATCAAGATCATCGTTCTGACTTGAGCCAAGCATAAGCGTCAACATCAAGCTCAATTGGAATGCTTTAGTCTAAGGTATTAGTTCCTTTGGCTTTAGTTGTGAGGATAGATGACCATCGAAAAGGACATATGCTCAAGAATGAGTTTTCGGAAGCTATCTAGTATAGTTATTTTATAATTTTTGAGTTATAGGGATCCCGCACTATTAAGAGGGGATCAGAGGGGTTAGCGATAGATTTTCTCAAGTCAACATCTTCTATTTCTACTTCCTCACATCATATTCCAACATAGGCATATTTCGTTCCTATCCAATACAAATACAAAATGCCTATACATCTACCAAAGAAAATCCAAAGCCAAATAGGTCACCCAAATACATGATAAAACCTTTGCATAATTTGCATCCTCCATTTTTGTTGATCTTGAGTGGTTCTCTATGCGAGGAACTGGGATTTTTCCATAGCTTCAAAACGAGCCCAAGATCATCAAAGTCGGAGTCCGGATGTAAAAGTTCTGCATGTTTTAGTTTCGGGTCTCCTGCTGTTTTTTTGTTGGTCGGATCATCCGGGTTCCAGCCCGGATCATCCGGGTTTCTCGACAAAATCATCACAAAAACTTATTCTGCTAGCCGGATCATCCGGGAATTGCCCGGATCATCCGGCTACGTCCCCGGACATCCGGGTTTCCACTTCACCACATTGTATATTAACCTTCCCAGACATCCGGACATTGCCCGGATCATCCAGGTGTGCATCCAGATCATCCGAGAAGGTCAACAACTGTGGGAAATGGCTCTATTTTCTTGGGGGGTATAAGTATCCCTCTCCCACTCCGGGAGAGCGTTGACCACTCCATCCAAAATCGCCCCAAGAACACAAGTGGCTCCCTCTCACTTCTCCTACACAAAATCTTAGATCCCGGAGAGATTGGTAAGTGTTCTTGAGAGTTGTTCCAATCAAAAGATAGATTCTCTCCCTCTCCTTCTTGTGACCAAAGCAATTCGTGATTTGAGCAAGTCTTGAGCATTTCCCCCTTTATCTTGTTACTCTTGGAGGTTGGAGACTCCTAGGCGGTAGGAGTGCTCCGGTGAGGAATCAACTTGTGATTTGTCCCCCGGAAAGTTTGTGAAGGTTTGGAGGCCGCCTCAAGGTCTACCACTAGTGGTTGGGAATCGCCTTCATGGTGATATCTCAAGGAGAATAGGGTGAGCCTTCGTTGTGTTGGTGTGCCTTCGTGGTAACACCCATCCCTCCAACGGTGACTAGCTTCCCTCCAAGGAAGTGAACATCGGGATACATCCTCGTCTCCATGACTTCGGTTATCCCTAACCCTAACTCCTTACTTGTGGTTTACTTTAGTCTCTTGACCTTGCATTCACTATATCTTGTTGTTCTCATTGTAGTGTGTTGTCTATTCCCTTTAAGAGATTATTTAGGTCAACACTTTATAGTCCGCAATTCATACTTCCTACTATTGTTCTATCTTGTGCTCAATGTGAATTGCTAGCTTTGTAACATTCATTTCCATATCTTGTGACATAACTTGTGTAAGCTTGTAGTGATTACTTGAATTTGGTTGTATCATTCAATTCCATATATTGTGATACAATTTGTGTAAGCTTGTATTGCTTACTTGTGGTTGTGTGTATTATTCATTTCCATATCTCGTGATATACATTGAGTAAGTTTGTGTAACTTACTTGTGCTTACTCATATCCTCGTTGTTCTCGTCTTCTTTATCCTGGGTTGTTGGTGCACTTAATGAGCCTAGTATATTTAGTATTTGTGCTTGAAAAGTATCCGCTTAGTTTATTTCTGCATTAGGATATAGCCAAATCCATAGAAGATTTTAAAACGCCTATTCACCCCCCCCCCTCTAGGAGACATCGTGGTCCTTTCAACAACTATGAGATTATGCATCTCCCGTTTACTGGAGGAACACTTTGTGTGCTACCAAACGTCACAACGTAACTGGGTGATTATAAAGGAGCTCTACAGGTGTCTCCAAAGGTACATGTTGAGTTGGCGTATTTCGAGATTAGGTTTTGTCACTCCGATTGTCGGACAGGTATCTCTAGGCCCTCTCGCTGATGCACATCATTATAAGCCTTGCAAGCATTGTAAGTAATGAGTTAGTTATGGAATGATGCATTACATAATGAGTAAAGAGACTTGCCGGTAATGAGATTGAACTAGGTATTGAGATACCGACGATCGAATATCGGGCAAGCAACATACCGATGACAAAGGGAACAACGTATGTTGTTATGCGGTTTGACCGATAAAGATCTTCGTATAATATGTAGGAGCGAATATGAGCATCCAGGTTCTGCTATTGGTTATTGACCGGAAACATGTCTCGGTCATGTCTACATAGTTCTCGAACCCGTAGGGTCCGCACGCTTAAGGTTTTGATGATAGTTATATTAAGAGTTTATGAGTTTTGATGTACCTAAGGTTGTTCGGAGTCCCGGATATGATTACGGACATGACGAGGAGTCTCGAAATGGTTGAGACATGAAGATTGATATATTGGAAGCCTATATTTGGATATCGGAAGTGTTCCGGGTGAAATCGGGATTTTACCGGAGTACCGGGAGGTTACCGGAACCCCCCGGGGGCTTAATGGGCCATGGTGGGCCTTAGTGGAGAAGAGGAGAGGAGGCCATGGCAAGGCCGCGCGCCCCTCACCCCCTCCTAGTCCGAATAGGACAAGGAGAGAGGGGCGGCGTCCCCCCTTTTCCTTCCTCTCTCTCCCTCCTCTTTCCCCCCTTCTCCAAGTCCAACAAGGAAATGAGGGAGTCCTACTCCCGGTGGGAGTAGGACTCCCCATGGCGCGCCTCCTCCCTGGCCGGCCGCCCCCTCCCCCCTTGCTCCTTTATATACGGGGGCAGGGGGCACCTCTAGACACAACAATTGATCTCTTGATCTCTTAGCCGTGTGCGGTGCCCCCCTCCACCATAGTCCTCCTCGATAATATTGTAGCGGTGCTTAGGCGAAGCCCTGCGACAGTAGAACATCAAGATCGTCACCACGCCGTCGTGCTGACAGAACTCTCCTTCGACACTTGGCTAGATCGGAGTTCGAGGGACGTCATCGAGCTGAAAGTGTGCTAGAACTCGGAGGTGCCGTAGTTTCGGTGCTTGATCGGTCGGGCCATGAAGATGTACGACTACATCAACCACGTTGTTCTAACGCTTCCGCTTTCGGTCTACGAGGGTACGTGGACAACACTCTCCCCTCTCGTTGCTATGCATCACCATGATCTTGCGTGTGCATAGGATTTTTTTTTGAAATTACTACGTTCCCCAACAGCCACCGGTATCACACACCACCAAATTGTGCGGCAACGCACTATGGCAAGTGGTACTCGACGACATAGACACAGATAATGGGCATGATGCAACGCCAGAGAAGCCGGTCCTGCTTGCACATGTTGTTCACTCGAACCCCCACTCTCATTCTTCACCATATGGCCGCCAAGTAACCTAGTACCAAACAATGGTAAGCACAAGTGAAAGTGTCATCGAAACTATTCGAAATTTAGTTCTTATACCTGGAAAGGCGTCAGAGCATCAAGCTCGTTGCTGAAGACCTTGTACAAGGCCTTGGATTCGCCCGTGTAGACACGCACCACGTCCCAAGCGTATGCGACGGTCGGGTACCGATCATCTTCGTCATCTTCGCCATAGTCCGTCCATGCACGCGAGGGAAGTTTCTCCATATGACCCACCGAGATTCACTCCCACATCCAAATGGAGAGGCCCCATACACATCCACACATACCGGACGTGTCTTCTGCCCTCTGGGTCGCATCGTCAAGCTACAAAACAAGTATAGAACATAAGATGTCATAATCTAAAGCAGCACACGTCCATGATTATTGAAACAGATTTATATTCACTTATCAAACGATATAGGTAGGCGAGGCCGGTGGCCCCGCAGCTGTACCCCGCATCCCAGTCCTTTAGGAAGTCGAGATATATCCATAGGGCAGAGTTCCCGTAATAGTCTGGAAACACTACTTCCGTGAGAAGATACTACAGGTAGGCCCTGGCGTACTGCTCAACCACCTGGGGTTTGGCATCTTCCGGGCACTTGCTCTGGTACTCTAGCAGCCATGACAGCGGTACACCGGAATTCCAGTTGTTCTTAGCAGGGGGCAGTCGCCGATGTGGGTGACAACCCTATCGTGCCAGTTTGTCCTCTCCACTCGTCCTGTGAGAGCACGACCCTCGAGCGATAGGGCTGTAATCATCCCCCAATCCTGGAGGGTCACGGTCATCTCCCCAAATGGAAGATGGAAGTTGTGCGTCTCTGGCCTCCACTAGTCGATCAAAGCCATGAGAGCTGAGTGGACGAGCGTAGGAGGCTTATGCTTGAACTGCAGGATGAAACACAATAGTTGGTAACTCCTATAGAATGGTGCGTACTCGTCGCACTCTATCTCTACGGTCATCTTGTAAGCCCTCATCCGCAGTGGCGGGAGCATCTGTGAAAATCAAGAACCAAACCATAATTAGCATAGACATAATAGTAGCAACTTGTTTTCATCAATTCGAAAGATTTGGTTTAAGAATGGTAGTTACCACTCCATTCTCAATGAAACGGGCACAATGACCCTTGTAGAACTTAGGGTCAAGCACGGTGTACTTAATGCTGATGTCGTCCACAAGAGGTGGCTGCTACCTCTTGAGCATGCGTTGGTTTTCCCTTGAAGAGGAAAGGGTGATGCAGCAAAGTAGTGTAAGTATTTCCCTCGGTTTTTGAGAACCGAGGTATCAATCTAGTAGGAGGCTACACTCAAACCCCTCGTTCCTTCACAAACAAATAAGAACCTTCCAACCAACGCGATAAAGGGGTTGTCAATCCCTTCACGGCCACTTGCAAAAGTGAGATCTGATAGAGATAATAAGATAAATATTTTTGGTATTTTTATGATATAGATTGGAAAGTAAAGATGGCAAAATAAAATAGATCGGAAACTTATATGATGGAAAATAGACTCGGGGGCCATAGGTTTCACTAGTGGCTTCTCTCAAGATAGCATAAGTATTATGGTGGGTGAACAAATTACTGTCGAGCAATTGATAGAAAAGTGCATAGTTATGAGAATATCTAGGCATGATCATGTATATAGGCATCACGTCTGCGATAAGTAGATCGAAATGATTCTGCATCTACTACTACTACTCCACACATCGACCGCTATCAAGCATGCATCTAGAGTATTAAGTTCATAAGAACAGAGTAACGCATTAGGCAAGATGACATGATGTAGAGGGAGAAACTCAAGCAATATGATATAAACCTCATCTTTTTATCCTTGATGGCAATGATACAATATATGTCGTGTTGCCCCTGCTGTCACTGGGAAAGGACACCGCAAGATTGAACCCAAAGCTAAGCACTTCTCCCATTGCAAGAAAGATCAATCTAGTAGTCTAAACCAAACTGATAATTCGAAGAGACTTGCAAAGATAACAAATCATACATAAAAGAATTCAAAGGAGATTCAAATATTGTTCATAGATAATCTTTATCATAAACCCACAATTCATCGGATCTCGACAAACACACTACAAAAAGTATTACATCGAATAGATCTCCAAGAAGATCGAGGAGAACTTTGTATTGAGAATCAAAGAGAGAGAAGAAGCCATCTAGCTAATAACTATGGACCCGAAGGTCTATGGTAAACTACTCACACTTCATCGGAGAGGCTATGGTGTTGATGTAGAAGCCCTCCGTGATCGATTCCCCCTCCGGTGGAGCGCCGAAAAAGGCCCCAAGATGGGATCTCACGGGTAGAGAAGGTTGCGGTGGTGGAAATAGAGTTTTGTGGTGCTTGGATGTTTTAAGGGTATATGAGTATATATAGGCAAAAGAAGTCGGTCAGGGGAGCCACGAGGGGCCCACGAGGGTGGGGGCGCGCCTACCCCCCTGGGCATGCCTCCCTGCCTTGTGGCCTCCTCGTTGCTTCCTTGACGTCCACTCCAAGTCTCCTGGATTGCTTTTGTTCCAAAAACCGATTCTCCCGAAGGTTTCATTCCGTTTGGACTCCGTTTGATATTCCTTTTCTGTGAAACACTGAAATAGGCAAAAAAACAGCAATTTGGACTGGGCCTCCGGTTAATAGGTTAGTCCCAATAATAATATAAAAGTGCATAGTAAAGCCCATTAAACATCCAAAATAGATAATATAATAGCACAGAACAATAAAAAATTATAGATACGTTGGAGACGTATCAAGCACCCCCAAGCTTAATTCCTGCTCGTCCTCGAGTAGGTAAATGATAAAAACAGAATTTTCAATGTGGAATGCTACCTAACATAATTATCAATGTAATTCTCTTTATTGTGGCATGAATGTTCAGATCCAAAAGATTCAAGATAAAAGTTGAATATTGACATAAAAATAGTAATACTTCAAGCATGCTAACCAAGCAGTTTATGTCTTATCAAAATAACATAGCCAAAGAAAGCTTATCCCTACAAAATCATATAGTTTGGCCATGCTTCATTTTCGTCACACAAAATGGTCCCATCATGCACAACCCCGGTTTCAGCCAAGCAATTGGTTCATACTTTTTAATGCGCTTCAACCTTTTCAACCCTCACCCAATACATGAGCGTAAGCCATGGACATAGCACTATGGGTGGAGTAGAGTATGATGATAGGGATTATGTGAGAAAACAAAAAAAGGAGAAAGTCTCACATTGACGCGGCTAATCAACGGGCTATGGAGATGCCCATCAATTGTTGTCAATACGAGGAGTAGGGATTGCCATGCAACGGATGCACTAGAGCTATAAATGTATGAAAGCTCATCAAAAAGAAACTAAGTGGGTGTGCATCCAACTTGCTTGCTCACGGAGACCTAGGGCATTTTGAGGAAGCCCATCATTGGAATATACAAGCCAAGTTCTATAATGAAAAATTCCCACTAGTATATGAAAGTGACAACATATGAGACTCTCTATCATGAAGATCATGGTGCTACTTTGAAGCACAAGTGTGGAAAAAGGATAGTAACATTGTCCCTTCTCTCTTTTTCTCTCATTTTTTTATTGGTGGTCTTCTTTGGCCTCTTTTTTTATTTGGGCTTCTTTGGCCTCTTTTATTTTTCATAAAGTCCGGAGACTCATCCCGACTTGTAGGGGAATTATAGTCTCCATCATCCTTTGTTCACATGGGACAATGCTCTAATAATGAAGATCATCACACTTTTATTTATTTACAACTCAATACTTAGGACAAAATATGATTCTATGTGAATGCCTCCGGCGGTGTACCGGGATATGCAATGAATCAATAGTGACATGCATGAAAGAATTGTAAAGGTGGCTTTGCCACAAATACGATGTCAACTACATGATCATGCAAAGCAATATGACAATGATGGAGCGTGTCATAAATAAACGGAACGGTGGAAAGTTGCATGGCAATATATCTCGGAATGGCTATGGAAATGCCATAATAGGTAGGTATGGTGGTTGTTTTGAGGAAGATATAAGGAGGTTTATGTGTGATAGAGCGTATCGTATCACGGGGTTTGGATCCACCGGCGAAGTTTGCACCAACTCTCAAGGTGAGAAAGGGCAATGCACGGTACCGTAGAGGCTAGCAAATTGCGGAAGGGTAAGAGTGTGTATAATCCATGGACTCACATTAGTCATAAAGAACTCATATACTTATTGCAAAAATTTATTAGCCCTCGAAGCAAAGTACTACTATGCGTGCTCCTAGGGGAAGGGTTGGTAGGAGTTAACCATCGTGCGATCCCGACCTCCACTCATAAGGAAGGCAATCAAAGAACACCCTATGCTTCAAATTTGTCACACAACATTTACCATACGTGCATGCTTCGGGACTTGCCAACTTTAACACAAGTATTTCTCAATTTCATAATTACCCAACTAGCATGACTCTAACATTACCACCTTTATATCTCAAAACAATTATCAATTATCAAATTTATCATAGTATTTAATGCACTCTATATGGAAGTTTTTATTATACCTATCTTGGATGCTCATCATATTAGGACTAATTTTGTAACCCAAGCAATCACCATGCTGTTCTAAAAGACTCTCAAAATAATATAAGTGAAGCATGAGAGATCAATAATTTCTACAAAATAAAGCCATCACCGTGCTCTAAAAAGGTATAAGTGAAGCACTAGAGCAAAATTATCTAGCTCAAAAGATATAAGTGAAGCACATAGCATATTCTAATAAATTCTGATTCATGTGTGTCTCTCCCAAAAGGTATGTACAGCAAGGATGATTGTGGTAAACTAAAAAGCAAAGACTCAAATCATACAAGACGCTCCAAGCAAAACACATATCATGTGGTGAATAAAAATATAGCATCAAGTAAAGTTACCGATGGACGAAGATGAAAGAGGGGATGCCTTCGGGACATCCCAAGCTTAGGCTTTTGATTGTCCTTGAATTTTACCTTGGGGTGCCTTGGTCAACCCCAAGCTTAGGCTCTTGCCACTCCTTATTCCATAATCCATCAAATCTTTACCCAAAAACTTGAAAACTTCACAACACAAAACTTAACAGAAAATCTCATGAGCTCCATTAGCGAAATAAAACAAACGACCACTTTAAGGTACTGTAATGAACTCATTATTTATTTATATTGGTGTTAAATGTACTGTATTCCAACTTCTCTATGGTGCATACTCCCCGATACTAGCCGTAGATTCATCAAAATAAGCAAACAACACATGAAAAACAGAATCTGTCAAAAACAGAACAGTCTGTAGAAATCTGTAACTCTCGAATACTTTTGGAACCCTAAAAATTCTACCAAAATATTAAGTCCTAGATAATTTGTCTATTAATATTATTCAAAAAGAATCAACTGAAAATCACGTTTCTGTGATTTATGAAAATTATTCTCGTGTGTGCAAAAGTTTCTATTTTTCAGCAAGATCAAATTAACTATCACCCAAGATGATCCTATAGGTTTTACTTGGCACAAACACTAATTAAAACATAAAACCACATCTATCCAGAGGCTATATGAATTATTTATTACTAAACAGAAACAAAAAGCAAAGAACAAAAATAAATTTGGGTTGCCTCCCAACAAGCGCTATCGTTTAACGCCCCTAGCTAGGCATTGATAATTTTAATGATGCTCACATGAAAGACAAGAATTGAAGCGCAAAGAGAGCATCATGAAACACGTGACAAACACATCTAAGTCTAACATACTTCCTATGCATAGGCATATTATAAGCAAACAAATTTGCAAGGCAAGCAAAAACTAGCATATGCAAGGAAGAAGAAAGAGACGATAGCAATCTCAACATGACGAGAGGTAATTTAGTAAGATAAAAACTTCTACGACCATATTTTCCTCTCTCATAATAATTACATGTAGGATCATAGGCAAATTCAACAAAATAGCTATCACATAACATATTCTCAACACGATCCACATGTATGTGAAGTTGACACTCTTCCAAAATAGTGGGATTATCATTAACTAAAGTCATGACCTCTCCAAACCCACTTTTATCAAAAAAAATATAAGATTGAACATTTTCCAAATATGTGGGGTCTAAAGTTGACACTCTTCCAAACCCACTTTCAATATTATTGCAAACATTATTATCAATCTCATATTCATCATGGAGCTTAAATAAATTTTCAAGATCATAAGAAGAATCACCACAATCATGATCATTGCAACAAATAGTAGTCATAGCAAAACTAGCATCCCCAGGCTTGAGGTTTTGCCTATCATTAACACAATTGCCATCAATAAAATTTATAATAACATCATTGCAATCATGCTTTTTTCATCAAAGGAACTAACAAGTATGGGCGCAATAGCAACGATCTCATGTTTAACACAAGGAACTATAGCAAATTCGTCTTCAAAAATATTGGCATCATGGCCACAAGAATAGCAAGCATCGTGTTCATCAAGGGATATTTCAATCAAATCATCAGAATCATCATTATCTATAGATTCATGCATATCATTATTTTCTTCCAAAGCAACGGTCATTCTCTCAATGAATTCTTTGACATAGGCATTATGAGCATAGTTTTCATAGCAATATTTAAGTATGTCGGAATTTTCAGATTTGTAGAGAGTAATATCATACTTTTCAATCAAAGAAGCAACTTCATGAGCACCCTTAAAACGACAAATTCTTCAGTTTGTTCGATATCATAGTAACTATAAACACCCTTTCCATAAGAAGATAAGATTTCATTATCATTAAACTCACATAGGTAGGGAAGGTGTTTTTTAAGGTTCTTAGAGCAACAAGTAAAATCATAAATTTCACAAAGATTCCAAGCATAACACAGCAATCTATTTATTTGATCCCATAAGAGTCTCCCTTTTTCAGACATAAAGTGACGCACAAAATGAGCATGCTCATCTAAAGATTTCCCATCAACTAGGCTAGTTGGGGTTTTAGCACGAGCGCATAAGGATCGAAGATGATCCAAGTAGAACACTTTAAGTGGATCCATATCAATAGATTTTTAGCAAGCAAAGAGCAAGCAAATAGAAGGCACGTGGAAACACAAACAAAAGACATACGGGAAGAAGGCGAAGAAAAGGCAAAGGCAAAGGCAAAGGTGAAGTGGGGGAGAGGAAAACGAGAGGCAAATGGCAAGTAATGTAATGCGAGGGATAAGAGTTTGTGCTGGGTACTTGGTATGTCTTGACTTGTGCGTAGACTCCCCGGCAACGGTGCCAGAAATCCTTCTTGCTACCTCTTGAGCATGCTATGGTTTTCCCTTGAATAGGAAAGGGTGATGCAACAAAGTAGCGTAAGTATTTCCCTCGTTTTTGAGAACCAAGGTATCAATCCAGTAAGAGGCTACACTGAAATCCCTCGTACCTGCACAAACAAATAAGAACCTTGCAACCAACGCGATAAAGGGGTTGTCAATCCCTTCATGGCGAATTGCAAAAGTGAGATCTGATAGAGATAATAAGATAAATATTTTTGTTATTTTTATGATATAGATTGGAAAGTAAAGATTGCAAATAAAATAGATCAGAAACTTATATGATGGAAAATAGACCCAGGGCCATAGGTTTCACTAGTGGCTTCTCTCAAGATAGCATAAGTATTACGGTGGGTGAACAAATTACTGTCGAGCAATTGATAGAAAAGTGCACAGTTATGAGAATATCTAGGCATGATCATGTATATAGGCATCACGTCCGCGACAAGTATATCGAAACGATTCTGCATCTACTACTATTACTCCACACATCGACCGCTATCCAGCATGCATCTACAGTATTAAGTTCATAAGAACAGAGTAACGCATCAGGCAAGATGACATGATGTAGAGGGATAAACTCAAGCAATATGATATAAACCCCATCTTTTTATCCTCGATGGCAACAATACAATACATGCCTTGCTGCCCCTGCTGTCATTGGGAAAGGACACCGCAAGATTGAACCCAAAGCTAAGCACTTCTCCCATTGCAATAAAGATCAATCTAGTAGGCCAAACCAAACTGATAATTCGAAGAGGCTTGCAAAGATAACAAATCATACGTAAAAGAATTCAAAGGAGATTCAAATATTGTTCATAGATAATCTTTATCATAAACCCACAATTCATCGGATCTCGACAAACACACCGCAAAAAGTATTACATCGAATAGATCTCCAAGAAGATCGAGGAAAACTTTGTATTGAGAATCAAAGAGAGAGAAGAAGCCATCTAGCTAATAACTATGGACCCGAAGGTCTGTGGTAAACTACTCACACTTCATCGGAGAGGCTATGGTGTTGATGTAGAAGCCCTCCGTGATCGATTCCCCCTCCAGTGGAGCACCAGTAAAGGCGCCAAGATGGGATCTCACGGGTACAGAAGGTTGCGGCGGTGGAAATAGGGTTTTATGGCGCTCTTGGATGTTTTTAGGGTATATGAGTATATATATATATATAGGCGAAAGAAGTCGGTCAGGGGAGCCACGAGGGGCCCACGAGGGTGGGGGCACCTACCCCCCTGGGCACGCCTTCCTGCCTCGTGGCCTCCTCGTTGCTTCCTTGACGTCCACTCCAAATCTCCTGGATTGCGTTTGTTCCAAAAACGATTCTCCCGAAGGTTTCATTCCGTTTGGACTCCGTTTGATATTCCTTTTCTGCAGAACACTGAAATAGGCAAAAAAACAGCAATTTGGACTGGGCCTCCAATTAATAGGTTAGTCCCAAAAATAGTATAAAAGTGCATAGTAAAGCTCATTAAACATCCAAAACAGATAATATAATAGCATGGAACAATCAAATATTATAGATACGTTGGAGACGTATCAGTGGCCTCCTAAAAAAGTGCATAAACATAAGCATAAGCATATCAAAAGAATTTGTAACATGAACTAGGGTTCATCATGAACTAGGAAACATATAGATCATGCATCATATCATATCATACCAAGGTTCAAATGCATCATATCATATCATATTTTTCCAACAACATCCAACATGCATCATATCATATTTTTTCAAAAAACAAAACAAAAAACATGAACTAGGGTTCATCTTGAGGGGTTCACCATTTTTACTCCAACAAAATCCACTACTTGCATCATATAACATCCACATGCATCCTATATCAAAACAAATATCTCCAATATTCATCATATCATAAATTTTTAAACACAAAAAATTATGAACTAGGTTCATCTTGAGGGTACAACATTTGTTCTCCACCTACATCAACTACTTGCATCATAGCATATCAACATGCATCATCATATCACAACAAATTCCTCCAACATGCATCATATAAAAAAAAACCTCCAAAAATAATATGAACTAGGGTTCATCTTCACATAAGCATACCAACTAGTGACTAGAGTTCATATCTAACACATGATAACATCTAGAATCGACCTAAATCAATCCTAGGGTTCAAAAATTTGAATCTACTTCAAAAATAGGAGTGATTTGAATCAAATAATGCGATGAATCGGAAGCTATTTCACAAAAACTAATTGGAGGGATCGAAGGATCTTACTTTTCTTTCTTCGAGGCCATCTCGATCCGCAAAAACGATGAAGAAACAACGAAGATCAAAGGACTGGAGTGGAGGAGATGAGAGAGGGGCGAGAGGAACTCCTTTGTTCTTGGGGAGGGGGGCTGGGTGGGGGGAAGGGGGTCGGGCAACTGGCCTGCATGCTTATAAGTGTCCATATCCTAGCGCCAGGGACCTCGGGGGTAGGTTCAGACAGCCTACCGCCAGGATCAGCGGCGGTAGGGTGTGACGGAGGCCGTTAACGCCTGCTGACATGGATAAGTTTCCTACCGCCGAAGGTTCTGACGGTAGGCTAGGTAATCCTACCGCCGGGCCTCATGGCGGTAGGAAAAAGGGTCAGATTTTAAAATTTGTTCAAACGGGGGTCAGATCTGGACAAACTACAAGGAAAGGGTCAAAACACGAATTTTAGCCTCTCCTTACACAAGTGTGTACAGAACAATCGTTTCATGTTTCCATGCTGACACCACTGCCTGGCAATCTATCTCATTGATGATGCTAGAGTAACCCTGCCGCATCACACATAAGATAGCATCTCGGCGCGCCGCAAGCTGCACGACAAATGCCTCATACAACATCGGGTATATGCGACACATTCCAAGCTGGAACTGACCTTCGTGGTTTCTAACCACTATATAAGTGCCTGTGCATCCACACACAACATCAGTATCTCCATCTCTTAACCCATCCCTCATCCGGTGGTTTCCACAAGTGTTTCACCACTGGTTGGGACCTCTTCTACTCACGTAAGTCGATGGCCATAATATACTCCTTGATCAGCTCCATAGACCGCATCGGCTGGAACTTGACTTCCTCATGCGTGTACTTGTTTCGGCTCGTCCAAATTGCCCACATCACTAACACAACAATGGCAGCTTGATCCTTTCTCATGACACTCGGATCAACAATATCTCTGGGCAATGTCCCAGGATCCAGCCTTGGTAGTTTGACAGCAAAAAATTTCTCCGATGCATTCTAGAACCGGTAAGCATGACCGCACTTGTCAAGTGCATGAAATAACGTCTCATCATGGCATCCACATCGGACATAATGCATCTTCGTGAAAATGGTGATGCAACATCTCCCCATGAGTCTGTAAGAAGTTCTACAGTACTCGCCACCAAGAACATGCGAATTTTTGGTTGGCCCAACGCGGACCCTAAGAGCGAGGCCCCAGGAATAATTCCCTGCTCGATAGGCGGTTGGGCCATCGAATCTTGACGCCTGGTCACGCGTAGGCCTAAGAGAAGGAGCCGGGCGCTTAGCCTAATTGCTGTGGATTGTTGCCTTTTTTATAATGTAATCCAAGCGCCTGTTTCAACGGTTGTGCGTTGGGAACCTAGATTTTTGCAATCGGTGCTTAATGAAATCCCATCGTTTTCCACCTCTAAGCGCCTGGTTAAGCGGCTGTGCATTGGAGATGCCCTTAATTTCCATAACACCTTCCAGGTAGACTCGCCATGGTCAGAACTGTCTGGTCCCGGTTGATTTGCCAGTTTTCGGTCCATCACCGCTCTATAAACACAGAATATACACCAGATTGCTCCAACTTGTTTTATTAGTCACACGCACGCACGCACGCACGCACGCACGCACGCACACATATATTTATTTTTGATATTTTTTGAAATTTTCGTTTATTAAAAAATCACCAGAAAAAACACACATGTAGCAATTTACAACTTCGTTGAACATGCAAAATTTCATCAAATAACTCGAAAGAATGTGATCTGTGCAAAATCAAGAAATTTGGTTGTGTTTCTACAAATTTGAATTTGCATTTTGACCACTGTTGATTGTTAGTATTTTTGTACATAATGCAAAGCTCAGTATAAGGTTTTGACAATTTATAATTTTAATGAACATTCAAATCTGCATGCATGATTTTGTGGATGATTTCTTTTGTATTACAATAAATGTTTGAAAAAATCGTGCACCAGAAAGTGCGCGAGAGGAAAAGATTGCGTCCTTCCATAGGCCACAAGCAAATCTCGGTCCAAACACATAGTTTGCCTACAAAAGTAACTCCATGGTCGTAGCAGAACCCCAAACAAATGGGGCCTGAGGGGCTGCTATAAGAAAATGCTATTCTCGGCTTATTTTTTTTAGGGGAATGCTATTCTTCGCTTGTTACAACGAATAGTAAGCGCTTTTTTTTGTAGATCTGTGAGCGCGTCTATGTCTCACTTTCTGGGAGGTGCTCGCTGACAGAAAACGGTAAATGGCTCGGGCCCAAGTTCATAGCTGCTCGCGTGTTGACAACCCACCCTTTTCTCCTGTTCCCGCCTTTAGTTTCGTTGTTATTTTTTCTCAATTTATTAGTATAAGTGTAGTTTTGGAAATATATATATAATATTCATACAATTCAAAAAATTTCTCCCGAACCTTTTAAAACTGCTCACAGTTTTTTTCTATTTGTTTCTGCATTTCTAAGGAAACTTTCAGGGCATTTTAAAAAATACGCACAACTCAAAAAAACTATTCACACATTTATAATATTCCTCATAACATTTTTAAAGAAATATTAATGAAACCTAAAAATCTGTTCGCCCAATTTTCAAAATAAGTTCGTAACACATAAAAATGTTTGTATCACTCAAAAAATGCATAGCTGCAAAAATATACGCACATTTAACAGATTTTCTTGAAAATATAAAGATTTGTTCTCTTTTTTAAATATTGACATGAAACAATCTTCGTATAATAAAACCATGCACATTGAAAACCTTCATGAATTTGAAAATAAAAATAAAAAAAGTAGAAATAAGAAGGAAAAAAGAAAGAAAAAGAAATTAAATTATTAACCAGAAAAAACACAGAAAGTCGGTGGAGAAACGGGAAAAGAAGATTACCAAAACCAGAGGTAATTGGGCCCCATATAAGGTTGTCCTGTAGCGCAAGTAGTTGCTCTGGTTCTACGATTTTCTATTGTAGTTTTTCTTGCCTTTTTTCTTTCCCAGGTTTTATGGCTTCTCTCTTTTATTTCCTCCATATTTTCAGTGGTTCTATTCTAGTTTCGAAATTATGATCATTTTCTAAATTTTGTGAATATTGATTTCAAAATTTACAAATACCCCTTTTGGAATTCATGAACAATTTCTAAATTTATTTCATGATTAAGTAAGAAATTCCATGTACATTTAAAACAAATTATAAATATTTTTTAAATCATTAACTTTTGGGAAATTCTTGATTTTTGACGGCCATTTTTATTCGGCCAAAAAGAGGTGCATGTTTTTTTTCTGGAGTTAGAGCTGCCGTTCTATTTGTCAGGAGTGAACTTGCCGATTTTCCTGCATGACAGGAGTGAGCAACACATGCGTTTTAGGGACTATTTGTCGTACAAAGTGACAAATATGGGGTCCTGCTACTATAAGACACTTTTAGGCCGAATAGCATGATTTTTTAAGTGTTCATGAAATATTTAAAAACACCTAATGCATCTTGAAAAAGTGCATTGAATATAAAAGAGTGTTCACACCTTTTTCGTGCATTTGAATCATTTTCATATAAATAAAAAAAGGTTACATAGTAAAAAAAATTAATTAAAACAAATATCAAGCATTTAGAAATGTCCACACATTTTGGAAAAAAATGTTTATAAAAATGTTCATGTTATTTAAAAAGCGTCCACACTTTTTGGAGAACTGTGCACGTATGAAAGGATGTGTGCAAATACTCAAAAATAAGGTTCATGTAATTTAAAAATGTTTTATTTATTTTATAAAATGTTTACTTAGTTCTAAAAAATATTCATTAGAAAAAATTATATTTCCTGTAACTAAAGGAAAAAATATACCAAAAATAGGAAACAAGAAGCATGGAAGCCTGACAGGAAATGCATGGAATATTACGCATTCTGCGGGCAGACTGGCCCGGGCTTCGCACAGGGCATTCTCCGCCTAGGCCGGCCCACATAGGAGAAGCTAGCGGTGTAAAAAGCGACAAAAAAGTGGCGAGTTAGTACGGATTCAAAATCACGATGCGCAAAATCTCAAAAAGTGTGAACAAATTTTGTAAAAAAAACGAAAAGGTTTTTTAAAACATGAACATTTTCCCAAAATGTACATTTTTTTAAAATATGACCATTTTCCCAAAATGGACATTTTTTATCTGTGAACAAATTTTGAAACTCTGAAAACAATTACTAATAAGCGAACATTATTATAAATTTGTAAACCTTTTTTAATCTATGAACTAAATTTTAAAACAGGAACATTTCTTGAATTTATGAACATTTTTTGAAATATACGAACATGTTTATATAAAATGTAGAACATTTTTTTATTTGTGAACAAAAATTATTAACAATAACATTTTTTGAACTTCTTAATATTCTCCAAATTTTGGATTGAAATTCTGAAATACAAAAAAGAAATCAAAAGGAGAGGGAAAAGGAATTTAAAAGGAAATATAAAAAATGTAATAAAGAAACAGAGAAAATTGAACAGCAAAAACTAAAACGAAACATGAAACAGAAAAAAAATAAAAAAACCGGTTGAGGAACCTTCTAGAAGGTTCCTGAAACCGGTCAGGGACATTCTAGAATGTTCCCGAAACCAACACTATAGATCGTTCATTATCTCATAACTGGGCCGGGCCATCTTGGTCACTAGGTCGCTCGCTCTGTGCGAATTAGCGACAACTTTTTTTTTTGAGGGACGTATTAGCGACAACTTGACGCGACGAGCGTCCGTTAAGTTTCCATTATGGGGAAGGTCACGCTTAGCTACGTGATGGGCCACTTAACATCGCATTCTTCATGTCACCAGCCACACGAACATCTTTATAGTTAGGAGCCCAACCACTTCAAATTGGGCTGTGTGAACAAGTGTGGCTCAACGAACACACACTCGGTTAGCAAATAAAAAAATTGCCTAAAAGAGGAAATAAAAAATTTGAATTTGCACAAATACGCAATATTTGACAGTAAGGTAGCAGAAAACCAAAAAAAAGAAGATTTTGACCAAAAAGTTACAACTGCACTACTAACATTAAACAAAGAAAATCTAAAAAATCCTCCTATTGGTCAGTTAATAAGAATTATGTCATGTGGGCCCAATGTTTTTTAGTTGGATGTGGGTCCCATGTTAACCGGCTATTGCAATAGCATGCCTTGAGAGGTCGCATTAAGCCAAGTTTACCTTAGATAACTTATTAAATTAAAATTTTAAAAAAATCTTCAAATAAGATGAAATATTTAAACTTTGGGCAATTTTTATATAGATGTGACCAAAATTTTAAGTTAAAAAAACTGAAAAATACCAGTAAGGCAAAACATCAAATGATCACTTTGCGAAAATTTCAGCCAATTTACTGAAAACATTTTAAAATTTGGCAATTGTAAGATTTAGCCAAAGTTTCTTCAAATATTCAAAATTTCAAACAATAATCTACAATAATTTAAAACATCTTTTAGTGGTCAATCTGGAAATGTTCATCCTATTCAGCCCAGCCATTTTAAAATTTTGATAGTTTTTATAAGCTAAAACATGTATACAAGTTTATTTTGAGCTTGGTCCGGCTCAGCTCAAGCGGAGCTCCGGCGTGAGCTTGGGCTAAAAATTAGCTCTCCACCACTTTGTGTCTACGACTTATGGGACCCAGTCGTTAGATTTGTGTTCAATCTAGATTTGAGGTTTTTGTTACCGATTTGTCCTAGAGTTGTAATTTTAGCAAAATCCCCAGGAATTGTGGTTTTGTGTTGCATCATCCCCAAAAGTTGTGGTTTCTCTACTTCCATAAAAGATTCAGTTGGTGATGATGGTGTGTCTGCCATCTGTCATTTCTGACCATTAAATCTGCATCTAACGGCTGCGAGGTAAGTTCTGGCATTTTTGCAATAATAGCCCACTTCTCTGCTTCAATTTGCAGAAAACCCCTTATCTCTTGAAAGCAACCACATCCCTCCCTCACCTCATCAAAACAGCCTGAGAAATATATTTTGAATGGAACGTAATATATTTTTAGTGGTCTATGTATATCAAAACAAGAGTGTTTTCTTTCAAGTTTTTGAACAAGTACTATTCTATTTTGAATCCGTTGCATAGCACAGACACATTGCTAGTTAATAAAAAACACAATCTATGCAAACACTTTTTGATGAAGCGATCATATGCAAACTGGAATCAATTAATCTCATAGCTAATGTGTTAAATTAACAAATTCCATGCACATGATTATAGTCATAAATGTCATGCCGCAGCCAGCAGCCAAAGATGATCGTTCTCATTCTTGGACTTGCATGCAACGCGTCGATGTATGGTCCCAGTTTCATCCCATGAATAAAATATTGCTGTATGGCGAACGTGTTTCGTTATATATACATTGTTTGATCGATACATCTTTGTCTTACAACCCATCTCAATCTTGATTCATATGGTCCAGATCATCATCAATGAGGTCATTGCCTTAACATGTACTACTCTCTCTGATCCAAGTGACGCAACTTTAGTACAATGACATTTTATTATAATTTGGATGCCTGCCCATAAAGCTTGTTCCTGTTCTCTCTCGATGCGTTTGCCTCTACACTACCCCTGCAACAGGTACTGTACACTATCAACTGATCAAGCCGTCCGCAAAGGACAACACAATTCCGTTCATCATGGAAGACGTGGCAAAATAAAAAATTTGATGCTCTAAAAATGTTATTTTCAAAAGGAGTTTGGAGTTCTAGTTTTATTTCTTTTGCCACAACTTCCACAAATGTCATTCTATGATGAAACTTTGCAAGCATTCAAAATATTTACCAAAAAAAAGTTTCTTACTGTTCATACCGAGCTCATATGAGCTCGAGCTGAGAAGGGCACTTTCGGTCGACATCGAAAGGCAAAGATATACAAGTACTTCCCTTTGTCTTGTAGATATCGTGAACGGAAAATGTGTGTTCTCAGTTTTGGACTTGCATGCAGCGTGGTAGGTATGGTCACAGCGTTTGACAAAAGAAAAATGATCACACTTCCATCACATGAATTACAAAATTCTGCATGGCGAACGTGTTTAGTTGTATATGTTGTTTGATCGGCAGATCTCATTCTCACCCATCTCGATCTTGATTCCTGGGGTCCAAATCATCACTAGTGAGGTCATTACCTAACATGTAGTCATCTAACGACATTTTGTTATATTTAGTATGCCTGTCCATAAAGCTTGCTCCTGTCCTCTCTCTATCAGTTTGCCTGTACACAACAACTTCATCAGGCACACACTATCAACTGATCCATGCGTCCAAGAACGACAACCCGCCACAAGTGTTTGCCAACGGAATTGTGTTGACCAAAGCTATGAACAGAGTCCACGTATCGATTGAATTTATATCGTTTACAGTAAAAAAAAAGACGTACAGCCCAAGATGCACAAGTAATACTTTCCCTGCGTTTCGAAAATGTTACACCCTCAGTTGGCTAAATTTCCATTACATATGAGATTTATCCACTGTCTGGTCCTATATCAGCGGATTGGTATATAGTACAAAATTACAAACACCGCATGAATATGGCGCATCCGGCCGGAACCGTTTCCATAGTTGGCGTGTCAAGTCATGGCGCACACTACTGTGTTAATTAACAACTTGAGTCAACACGCCCAACGTGGCCCCTAAGATTAAACATATTCCCATGCATGATGCGTGAGTGGAAAAGTATAATAAAAGTACTAATTAAAACCGAGCCACGTTGGATGCAACTCCAATAGGACGACCCAAACGGACGGCGCTTTTGTCCGTTTGGGTCGGTCGCTGCCAGACGTCCGCCCTGTTTTAGATTTGGGTCGGCAGTGCGCCCAACGCGCCGACCATTTCATGTCCGCACGCAACTTTAAAAATGGCCCGCGGCCATAGATCGTGCAAGCGGCCATGTCGTCGCCCGAAGCTCATGCCGGCACCATGCCAACGCCAGCATACAAATGCCAGCTTCAAAATAACACCACACAGTTCATACTAGCACACTCGCCAGCGGCCGGCACACATGCCAGCACACAAAAAAGGGTGAGACTTGAGTTTGAGCACGCCATCGCGGCCCCGTGGTCATGCCAGCACACCTGCCGGCATACAAAAAAGGGATGGCGCTCGCCGCCATAGGTCACTCGTCGTCGAACTTGAGCATGTCGGCCTGCATCTTCTCGGATCACGACCTCTTCCTTGGCGACACGGTGTTGAGATCCACCTTCATGATCTCCACCCCGGTCATCATGCTCGTGAGAGCCACTTCTTTCGCCTTGGTCTTGGCATTGGCAGCCTCGATCTCTAGCATCTTGGCTTGCTTCTCCGCCTCCCATCTCAAGCATATTGGCTTGCTTCTTCGCCTCCATCTCAAGCCTCCTACTTTGGATCTTCATGAAGGCGTTCATTTGTTCTTATTTGTATCACCGGCGCTCCTCCTCCTTTGAGTCCTTCTTGCTCAGCATGCCCTCCACGCTAGCGATCAAGGCGTTGGACGCCGCATCCCGCTTGTCCTCCTTCTTGGAGTTGGTCTTCCCCCGCGTCTGTGCCTTCTCTCCATCCCCAACCTCCTCCACGGCTTGCTTCCCCCCACGCGACTTGAGGGCGGCATATTGGGCCTTGAACTTCTCCTTGTCTTTGATGACCCTAAAGCAATGGGAGAGGTTGAAGCACTTGCCATTGTGTTGGACCTTGAATGCCTCCAAAGCTTGAAATGCCTACAAATGTATTTCATGCAAGCATATTGGTAAAATGGTATGCAAATGAACACACAAGCATAAATGGAATGACACAAAAGAGGGTGGCTTGCTAGCATACCATGTCTTGCATGCGGATGCCGCTCACGGGGCGGGCCTTGACGCTCTCAAGAGTGGCACAAAAACTTGTTGCACTCTTGTTGGATCACCCTCCATCGCCTCGAAATGGACATCCACCCGCGCGTGCTTACTATTTGGTACAGCGAAAACTTCTTGCGTTCATGGAACTCACGGTGGACACGAATCCAAAAGGTTGATGCCTTTTGTTCGGCGGCCGTCTTGGGGTCTTGCCCAATGTCTCTCCAACACTCACAAATGAGCTTGTCCTCGGCCACCGTGTAGGCCTTGGTCCGCTTGCTCTTGCGCTTCGGCTTCGCCCCGGCGGCTTGGTTGGCGAGCTCGTCCTCGAACAAAGGCTCCCCTTCGATGTCGCACTCGTCCTCTTCCTCTTGCCCGTAGTCCTCCGAAAACTCGTGGTCGAGTGGGAAGCTGCCCAGGTCCAGGCCGACCTGATCATGCATGAAGGCCACTTGATCTTGATCAAAGGTGGATGGCGTGAACGCCCCTCGGTCGTCCTAGCTTTGTGTCTCGTCGGGGTCGTAGCCAGCCCTGGCGGCACCGCCAGCGGCCGGCATACCACCCTCAAAGATGATGTTCTGCATGTAGTCGTTGTCGCCGGAGGCCGGCATTCCGTCGAACAGGTTGCGTGCGCCCGGCAGCACGTCGGCTGGCATGTGCTGCGCGCGTTTCCTCGCGCCTTCGAATGACGAGCCACCGGCCACCGGTGTGGCGTTGAGGTCGATGGGCGCGGGCGCGGGCGTTGAAGGTGCCACCACACTCACCTCGGGCGAGCACTCCTAGGAGAGGCGGGAGGCCTGCGGGTAGACATAGAAGCCTGGCATCGGGGTGCAAGCCAACGCGTGGGGCGAGCCGGGTAGCACCATCCGAGGGAACGCGGATGAGCCGGTGCTGGCCGCGGCCACGGCGGCGTTGACGAGGCCGTGCTGGTTAGGGTTTAACCCTAACGTATAGAGCGCCTCCCTCATTGCCTCCTCGACGTGGGCGTTGGTGACCTCTTATTGCGCGACGGCGGCGAGGGCGCCGCCGCGATGGCTTCATCCCTCGCATCCGTCGCGTGTGAGGGAGTTCCGGACTAGGGGGTGTCCGGATAGCCGAACTATCATCATCGGCCGGACTCCAAGACTATGAAGATACAAGATTGAAGACTTCGTCCCATGTCCGGATGGGACTTTCCTTGGCGTGGAAGGCAAGCTTGGCGATACGGATATGTAGATTTCCTACCATTGTAACCGACTCTGTGTAACCCTAGCCCTCTCCGGTGTCTATATAAACCGGATGGCTTTAGTCCTTAGGACGGACAACAATCATACCATAGGCTAGCTTCTAGGGTTTAGCCTCCTTGATCTCGTGGTAGATCCACTCTTGTAACACACATCATCAATATTAATCAAGCAGGACGTAGGGTTTTACCTCCATCAAGAGGGCCCGAACCTGGGTAAAACATCGTGTCCCTTGTCTCCTGTTACCATCCGCCTAGATGCACAGTTCGGGACCCCCTACCCGAGATCCGCCGGTTTTGACACCGACATTGGTGCTTTCATTGAGAGTTCCTCTGTGTCGTCACTGATAGGCTCGATGGCTTCTTCGACCATCATCAATGACGCAGTCCAGGGTGAGACCTTTCTCCCCGGACAGATCTTCGTATTCGGCGGCTTCGCACTGCGGGCCAATTCGCTTGGCCATCTGGAGCAGATCGAAAGCTACGCCCCTGGCCGTCAGGTCAGGTTTGGAAGTTTGAACTTCACGGCTGACATCCGCGGGGACTTGATCCTCGATGGATTCGAGCCACAGCCGAGCGTGCCGCACTGTCACGGCGAGCATGATTTAGCTCTGCAGCCGGACAGTACCCTGGAAGCCGCACTCGAACTCGCTCCAATCTTCAATTCGGAGCCGGCTGCGCAGATCGAGGAGGGATGGCTAGACACCGCCTCGGGGGCTGCAACCTCTACGATGATAGAGCTGAACACTGACCTTGTCCCTCATAAAGCTCGTGACTCCGAGGTGCCAGACTCCTTGCCGGACTCCGAACCTCCCGCGCCCCCTCCGATCGAATCCGATTGGGCGCCGATCATGGAGTTCACCGCAACGGACATCTTTCAACACTCACCTTTCGGCGACATCTTGAGTTTGCTAAAGTATCTCTCGTTATCAGGAGAGTCCTGGCCGGACTGCGGCCAGGACGGTTGGGATGTGGACGACGAAGAAATTCAAAGCCCACCCACCACCCACTTGGTAGCCGCTGTCGACGATCTAACCGACATGCTAGACTACGACTCCGAAGACATCGATGGTATGGACGACGATGCCGGAGACAAACAAAAACCAGCGCCGACCGGCCAATGGAAAGCCACCTCATCATATGACATATACATGGTGGATATCCCAAAGGATGGGAATGGCGAAGGAACAGAGGAGGATGACCCCTCCAAGAAACAGCCCAAGCGCCGGCGTCAGCGGCGCCGCTCTAAATCCCGCCACAGCAAGAATGAAGATTCCGGCACCGGAGATAATAATACACCGGACAGTGCTGAAGACAATCCACTCCAGCAAGATCCAGCGCAGGAGGATGGAGACGCCAGCCCTCATGAGAGAGCGGCAGAAGAAGAGGTAGAGGATTATATGCCTCCCTCCGGAGACGAAGCAAGCCTCGATGATGATGAATTCGTCGTGCCTGAGGACCCCGTCGAACAAGAGCGTTTTAAACGCAGGCTTATGGCCACGGCGAACAGCCTCAAGAAAAAGCAGCAACAACTTAGAGCTGATCAAGATCTGCTAGCCGACAGATGGACTGAAGTCCTCGCGGCCGAAGAGCATGAGCTCGAATGCCCCTCCAAAAGCTACCCTAAACGCAAGCTGCTCCCCCAATTAGAGGAGGAAGTGTATGAACCCGCATCACCAGGAGACAATACGGCTGACCGACCACCCCGTGGTCGCGACAGAGAGGCCTCTAGGCCCTTCACTAGACCCGTACCCTGGCACCGCTCGAAAAGCACAAGACCACAGGGGAGCGCTCCGGACTTGCGAGATATATTGGAGGATAAGGCAAGACAATCAAGATCGATCTATGGATCGCGTGGGCGCCCCACGATACGTGACGACAACCGTCGCACCGGACACAGTAAGTCCGGCCGGGCCGAACAAGATAGACAAAGCTCTTTTGAGCTCCGTCGTGATATCACCCAGTACAGAGGCGCCGCACACCTACTATGCTTCACAGATGAAGTAATGGATCATCAAATCCCCGAAGGGTTTAAACCCGTGAATATCAAATCTTACGATGGCACAACAGACCCCGCGGTTTGGATCGAAGACTATCTTCTTCACATCCACATGGCCCGCGGTGACGATCTTCACGCCATCAAATATCTCCCCCTCAAGCTTAAAGGACCAGCCCGACATTGGCTTAACAGCTTGCCAGCAGAGTCAATTGGGAGTTGGGAAGACCTGGAAGCCGCATTCCTCGATAACTTCCAAGGCACATATGTGCGACCACCAGACGCTGATGACCTAAGCCACATAATTCAGCAGCCAGACGAATCGGCCAGACAATTCTGGACACGGTTCTTAACCAAGAAAAACCAAATCGTCGACTGTCCGGATGCGGAGGCCCTCGCAGCCTTCAAGCATAACATCCGCGACGAGTGGCTTGCCCGGCACCTGGGACAGGAAAAGCCGAAATCCATGGCAGCCCTTACATCACTCATGAACCGCTTTTGCGCGGGTGAGGACAGCTAGCTAGCACGCAGCAACAACCTCAGCAAAAAATCTGGCAGTCCGTATTTCAAGGACCGGAATGGCAGGTCGCGTCGTAACAAAAGCAAACGCCGCATCAATGGCGACAATTGTGAGGATACGGCAGTCAATGCCGGATTCAGAGGCTCCAAACCCGGTCAGCGGAAAAAGCCATTCAAAAGAACTGCTCTGGGTCCGTCCAATTTGGACCGAATACTCGACCGTTTGTGCCAGATACACGGCACCCCCGAAAAGCCAGCTAACCACACCAATAGGGACTGTTGGGTATTCAAGCAGGCAAGCAAGTTAATTGCCGAAAACAATGACAAGGGGCTGCATAGCGATGACGAGGAAGAGACCCGACCGCCGAACAATAGAGGACAGAAGGGTTTCCCCCCACAGGTGCGGACGGTAAACATGATATACGCAACGCACATACCCAAAAGGGAGCGGAAGCGTGCACTCAGGGATGTATACGTGATGGAGCCAGTCGCCCCGAAGTTCAATCCATGGTCCTCCTGCCCGATCACTTTTGACCGAAGGGACCACCCCACCAGCATCCGCCACGGCGGATTCGCCGCATTGGTCTTAGACCCAATCGTCGATGGATTTCACCTCACGAGAGTCCTGATGGACGGCGGCAGCAGCCTGAACCTGCTTTATCAGGATACAATGCGCAAAATGGGCATAGACCCCTCAAGGATTAAACCTACCAAGACGAACTTTAAAGGCGTCATACCAGATGTAGAAGCCAATTGTACAGGCTCAGTTACACTGGAAGTGGTCTTCGGATCCCCGGATAACTTCCGAAGCGAGGAGTTAATCTTCGACATAGTCCCGTTCCGCAGCGGCTATCATGCCTTGCTCGGACGTACCGTGTTTGCAAAGTTCAACGCGGTGCCGCACTATGCATACCTCAAGCTCAAGATGCCAGTCCCTCGAAGAATCATCACGGTCAACGGAAACACTGAACGTTCTCTCCGAACGGAGGAACATACAGCGGCTCTTGCGGCAGAAGTACAATGCAGCCTCTTAAGGCAATTCTCGAGTTCGGCCGTTAAGCGGCCGGACATAGCTAAGCGCGCCCGGAGTAACCTACAACAAGACCACCTGGCACGTTCCGAGCACGCGTAGCAGTGCGGCCCCAACCCCAGCCCCTGCAAAACGTCAAAACAGGGCCTTCGCGTACACCATTATGCTCTGAAGATACCATGGGCATGGGGAGAGGGGCATGACCACGATAAGCCCAGACTGCGGCTCAACCACACCAGGGGCTCTCAAGTGTGTCATTCCTTTTTTTCACCTTTTATTTTTTACCCACAGGACTCCGTTCGTCAGAGGCCCTGTCCGGCAGCAGACCTGCCGAACTCACGATGCAACAGCCAGGGAAGGATAAAGGCTACAACGAATATACATGTGGTCTCCATTACGAGCATTTTTATACACCAGTACGCAGCCTACCCCTGGAGGGGGACATGTTTAACAGTCCCATCCCTTGCTTATCGCACTATTTGTATCGTTCTGCATTCATAGCAGCACTTATTGAATAAAACAATGCAGCACCTTTTTGCTTATTATTGCATTTCTTTTTCATACATATGTTCATTTCTGACATGTCGCATCCGTACACTTTGGTACGGTTAAAACACACCAGGGGCTTATGGTTCCCGCATCATGGTGTGACAAGTCCGAACACTTTCACAAGTGCGGCACCCCAAACTTATAGCATTATATGCATCGGCTCTGAATCATGTCTTGGGTCAATAGTTGTGTTTGCCCGGCTCCCATGTTTTGGTACCTTACGTTCCGTTGTATCGGCTAAGGTAGCACTGGGAGAACCACTGCGATTGCGCCCCAGTTGAGCTGGGTTAACGCCTCAGTGGAGAAAGCTAAAACTGACCGTCATGATGAGGCGAGAGCCGGTCGCTGTTCGAGAGGTTTTTGCGAGTCCTTAAAGACTTATGCCGCTTAGAGCGAGGAGCCAGATATTGTCCGGCCTAGGCGTGGATAGCGCCCCAAATTCGGCCTTCCGAAGACTAGGGGCTTCGCCGAAATTTAAAATTATAGAATTCTATGGCTAAGTGAGAGTGTTCAAGCATTATAAGTCCGGTTGCCTTGTTCGCTGTGTTGAGCGCCTCCCTAGATGGACCCAAAAATGGGAACTAGAGCGCTCAAGTTTATCCCGAACACCCCAGCACTTGCGGCATGGGGACTGAAGCCGACGACTTGCCATCTCTCAGATTTGATAAACAGCCGCACAGAAGGTAATATTTTAAATTAACAAGTGTTGGTTAGCGCATATGAACTAAGTTTTTAGCGCACAGGATAACAAAATGCGAGTCTACTCAAAAATTACATCTTTGGAGCACTCCCCCGCAATAGTGCGGGCGCCCTTCAGCACACTCTTGTAATACTTCTCGGGCGTGCGATGCTCCTTGCCCTCTGGTGGCGTGTCCGTCACAAGCTTCTGGGCATCCATCTTGCCCCAGTGCACCTTTGCGCGGGCAAGGGCCCGACGGGCACCCTCAATACAGGCGGAGTGCTTGATGACTTCAACCCACAGGCACGCATCCACCAGCCGCCGCACCAGGCCGAAATAGCTTCCAGGCATGGCCTCCTTAGGCCACAGCCGAACTATGAGGCCCTTCATGGCCTGTTCGCCGCCTTGTGGAGCTCGACCAGCTGCTTCAACTGGTCGCTAAGGGGCACCGGATGTCCGGCCTTAGCATACTGAGACCAGAAGACCTTCTCCATTGAGCTCCCCTCCTCGGCCCGGTAGAATGCGGCAGCATCGGACACGCTGCGAGGAAGATTTGCGAACGCTCCTGGAGAACTCCGAATTCGGGTAAGCAACAGGTAATTAACACTCACATGCTTACTTTGCATGAAAAATGCCTTACCCGCTGCTATTTTCTTCACCGCCTCAATCTCCCGGAGGGCCTTGTAGGCTTCAGCCTTAGCGGCTTTGGCACTCTCAAGAGCCGTTGCAAGCTCAAACTCTCGAGTCTTCCAGTCACGCTCCAGGCTCTCATGTTTTTTCACGAGATCCTGGAGCTCTTGCTGTACCTCCGCCACCCGCGCCTCCTGCTTCTCTCGCTCGGTGCACTCCGCGGCCGCATCGCGTTCGGCCGCGACCACCGCCTCTTTTAGGGTCGCCACCTCGTTAGTGGCTCCTGCAATACCCACGTTATCCTTGTCATTCTTTTTGCAACCAAAATCCTTTTCTGTAAGGTACAATTTTAATAAGGTGTTACTCACCTTCCTTGTCCTCGAGCTGCTTCTTGGCACGGCCGAGCTCGTTCTCGGACCACTTGAGGTTTTCCTTCAAAGTATTGACCTCCACGGTCAGTGCGGCAGAGGTCAGCAGCGCAGCCTGCAATCCCATATTGACACATTTTTTATGACTCCTGCGTATATCTTTTTAGATGCTCAGTCCGGCTTTTCTTCCCGAACACCGAACCGAGCATCAGGGGCTACTGTCTATGCGGTACCATTTTATACATATTGAAATTCTTACCTCAAAGCCTGTTAGAAGGCTCCTGCAGGCTTCGGTCAGCCCGCTCTTGGCGAGCTGCACCTTCTGAATCACCGCACTCATAACAGTGCGGTGTTCCTCTTCGATGGAGGCGCCGTTGAGCGCCTCCAGCAAATTATCCGGCACCTCCGGTTGGACGGAGGCAGCCGGCGTCACGGTCTTGCCCTTCTTGCGAAGGGGTCGCCCGCCGGACTCCGGAGCCACTGTGGGTTCCGGGGCCGAGTCCGGTGCAAAGTCCGGGAGGTTGTCCTGTGACACCTCCGGGGCCTCCGCCTCCTGGCGGGTCCCTTCCTGGGATCCCACCTCGGCATCGTCCGTGGCGCGGGGGGTGGAGGCAGTCGGAAGGGAATCCATATCCGATGCACCTAAGGACCCTCTCGACGAAGCAGAAAGATCATCCTTGGGCGGACTGCAGGGTTGTATGCGGCATTAAAAAGACATTATGTGGCGAAAAGGAAAAACCTTGAAGTTTTCCGGAGTCCGGATACTTACGATCTCGCCAGGGGCTTGGCCCTTGGAGGCCAGTCCTCGTCGTCGTCACTGGCGTTGGCGGAGCAGTCCGGGGGAAGAGTTTTTCCCTTCTTGGACCCCTCGGCCTCCCTTGTTGGGGATGCCTTCCTTTTCTTCCCTCCCCCCGCTGGGGGAGAGGCTTTCTTCTTCTCCTCCTCGCCTTGGTGGGAGGAGTCGGCCTCGGATTCATCATCCGATAGCACCCGAAAAAGGGAACTCTTCCGAGTCCGCGTGGCCTTCTTCTTGGCCTTCTTCTCCGGCACCACGTGGGGTGCCGGAGCCAGCAGCCCCGTTAGGCGGGCGTCCACTGGGTCCTCTGGCAATGGGGCCGGACAGATAGTTCGTTCGGCCTTCGCCAGCCAGTCCTGTCAAAGGTAAAGGGAATTTAGATCCCGCATAGAGTCAAACTATGGAAAACAAGTGGCAAAATCACTTACCTCGTCAGCTGGACGCTGCGAGCGGAATCCGCGATCTTCGGTAGCGGATGCGGGAGCCTCGGCGCCTTTGAACAGCACCTTCCAGACATCTTCGTACGTAGTGTCGAAGAGCCCGCTCAGAGTCTGGTGCTGCGCCGGATCGAACTCCCACATGTTGAAGCCCCGTCGCTGGCACGGGAGAATCCGGCGGATGAGCATGACCTAGACTACGTTGACAAGCTTGAGCTTCTTGTCCACCAGCTTCTGGATACAGGCTTGGAGTCCGGTCAGCTCCTCCGAATCCCCCCAGATCTGGCCACTCTCTTTCCAGGAGGTGAGCCATGTAGGGATGCCGGATCTGAATTCGGGGGCCGCTGCCCAATCAGGGTCACGCGGCTCAGTGATATAGAACCATCCCGATTGCCACCCCTTAATGGTTTCCACGAAAGTGCCCTCCAGCCACGTAACGTGGGACATCATGCCCACCATGGCGCCTCCGCACTCCGCTTGGCTGCCCTTCACAACCTTCGGCTTGACACTGAAGGTCTTGAGCCACAAGCCGAAGTGGGGATGGATGCAGAGGAAGGCCTCGCACACGACGATAAACGCCGAGATGTTGAGGATGAAATTCGGGGCCAGATCATGTAAATCTAGGCCGTAGTAGAACATGAGCCCCCGGACAAAGGGATGAAGTGGGAAGCCCAGTCCGCGGAGGAAATGGGGAAGAAATACTACCCTCTCATGGGGCCTGGGGGTGGGGATGAGCTCTCCCTCGTCGGGGAGCCGATGCGCGATGTCGCTGGACAAATATCCGGCGTCGCGCAGCTTCTGGATCTGGCCCTCCGTGACGGAGGAGGCCATCCACTTGCCTCCCGCTCCGGACATAGTTGGAGAAGGTTGAGGTGAGAAGTGCGGACTTGGGCGCTGGAGCTCGAGTTCGCGGAGATGGATAAGCCAAGGAGGAAGAAGGCGTAGGTAAAAGGATTGGATCTTTATCCCCTTATATGGGCGGACAAAAACATGTGTCCCCATCGGCCTGGTAAAACTCGCTTATCTCCCGAGCGTCACAATCAATGGTGCGGTTGGGTTACCCATGTCCGTATTGATGGGAATCCCGGAATAAGGGGAACACGATCTCTGCTTCGACAAGACGTGCCAAGGAAACCGCTTCGCTAAACGCACGGAGGTGGAACAGTAAAAACGATTTGAGTAAAGGCTTGGTAGTGGTGTGACGTCACGCCACAAGATACGTCAGCAGATTGAACTTGTGTAATGTTATTCCCTCTACGGTGGTGCGTGGAATTTATTTTTTGCAGAGCCAGACACTATTCTGGCGTTCACAATCTTCTATAAATTATTCGGAGGAAGAACCCGCCTTGCAATGCCGAAGACAACATGCGTGCCGGACTCATCGTCATTGAAGCCTGGTTCAGGGGCTACTGAGGGAGTTCCGGACTAGGGGGTGTCCGGATAGCCGAACTATCATCATCGGCCGGACTCCAAGACTATGAAGATACAAGATTGAAGACTTTGTCCCGTGTCCGGATGGGACTTTCCTTGGCGTGGAAGGCAAGCTTGGCGATACGGATATGTAGATTTCCTACCATTGTAACCGACTCTGTGTAACCCTAGCCCTCTCCGGTGTCTATATAAACCGGATGGCTTTAGTCCTTAGGACGGACAACAATCATACCATAGGCTAGCTTCTAGGGTTTAGCCTCCTTGATCTCGTGGTAGATCCACTCTCGTAACACACATCATCAATATTAATCAAGCAGGACGTAGGGTTTTACCTCCATCAAGAGGGCCCGAACCTGGGTAAAACATAGTGTCCCTTGTCTCCTGTTACCATCCGCCTAGACGCACAGTTCGGGACCCCCTACCCGAGATCCGCCAGTTCTGACACCGACAGCGTGCCTTAGGCCCTTCCTCTTGGCCGACTCCCTTGCCCGCTGTTCGGGCGTCAACATCTTCTTTGGCTTGGGTGCGGCGGCGGTCTTGCGGGGGGCGCAAGGCTTGCCTTTGCAGGAGGGGGCGGTCATCATGCCGGACGAGGCGAGGGAGGCGAGGCGAGGCCGGCGGCGGCGTCGAGGTCGTCGTCCATGGCAGGGGTGGGAGCGCGCGCGGGAGGGATGGTTTTTTTGGGGGGGGAATGGAGGGAAATGGTGGAGGCTGCCATCGACCAGCAGGCCTGGGGGGAGGAGAAGGCGAGCGCGTGCGCGTCTGTCTCGTGTCCGCGCCGACACAAATCCGGCTAAAATATGGGCCGGGAATGGGTCGGCAGGTGGATGAAAAGCGGACACGCGTCCGTTTGGGTAGGCGCGTTGGGCCAACTTTTCTGTCCGTGCTGACCCAAACAGACGCCCGCGGACGAAATGGGTCGCCCCGTTGGAGTTGCTCTTAGGTGGACAGTGATATCCCAATCTCGTAGGGTTCAAGTCCTACTGCTCGCATTTATCCTTGATTAATTTCAGGATTTCCAGCGATATGCGTTTAGTGGGAGGAGACGCCCATCGACTACGAGGCGCATACGGTGACTTCGTAAAATCTCAAGATGATATGTCGGCTCAGTCTCTCGAATGTGCTCATAGGGGTAGGGTGTGCATGTGTAGGTTCATACGGGTGAGTGAATGCGCATATATATATGAACGCCCGTGTCTGTACTGATGTTAAAAAAAATGAGCCATGGATTTTCTTACAAAAAAGGAAAACATGTCATGACCAGTGAGAAGGGTCACCAAAGTTTGGGGTTAGAGCATCTATAGCCGGACCCCTTATATTTTATTTATATGTCTTCGCGGATGGCTCGATTACTAACCGGTCAAAAAATGACGATCCATATGGCCCCATCAAATCGGTCTTATACGTCCGAGCTGACTGACACCAATCATATTCAATCCATATCTGGGGCGAATATGGGGCCCAGGTGCACACGCGGACTAGATAGAAGGGAGCCACCACAAATTTCATTAAATCACACCCGACCTACCCAGACCTGCCCTTTTCCCCTCCTTCTTCCCCCTTGTTTGCCCCGACCCCCCCCCCTAGCTCCATAGCCATCTTGACCCCACAACGCTACCACCACCAGCACAAAACTCCTCCCCGCCATTCTGGCTGCCTCGGGAACAACTATAATATGGGGTACAACCTTGTCGATGGTATTTAATATCAGTGTGTGACATTTGTGAAGACCATATCCGATCCCATGGCAACAAACCATGCCACTTTGCAACAATGCAAGAAACAATTAGAAGGATGTGGAGAGAGAGCATCCATAGTGCTTCAAGCTCGTTCGGGTATTGTTTGTGGAACTGCAATGATGTGAGAATCAGAGACTTGGCGATCGCTAATGACATGTTGTCTCATTTCTCTACACCTATAAAAGACTCGGTTGGTGATGATGGTGTGTCTGTCATCCGTCATTTCTGACCACTAGATCTGCATCTAACGACTGTGAGGTAAGTTATGTTTTTTTTTGCAACAATAGGCCACTTCTCTGCTCCAATTTGCAGAAAACCCCTTAGTATCTTGAAACCAACCACACCCCTTCCTCACCTCATCAAACAGTCCCCGAGGAATATATTTTGAGTGAAACATAATATATTTTTTGTGATATATGTATATCAAAACTAGAGTGTTTTCTTTCAAGTTTGTGAACAAGTATTATTTTATTTTGGATCCGTTGCAACGCACGGGCACATTGCTAGTTGCATATCATGATTCTCGGGGATGAGTGTGAAGGGGCAACCCGAACACATGACTTTAAGAAGCCCAAAGTACATGTCCGCCTCCCGTTACAAGACGCAGCGCATATTGTGAACTTTCTGGAGGTGCATCGAACTTCGAGATCATCAGGTGCATGCGCGACTACTCAATGATGTTGCGGGACATATGTGGACTCACAATGAAAATCAATGAGTTTAATGTTTGAATTGTAATAAATTTTATGTTTGAACTATGTATTTTTTTGCTATGAACAAATGTATTTTACGCATGATATTTATATGTATGATCAATGTGGATTTGCATGGATTTAAGGTTTTCATATGAGCAGTGTGCTTATACAGCAGGACATTTGAGGAGCCGTCTGGCGCTGTCCGATGGCAATGACCGGGCGCGTCTGTGGACGTTTAGGGGCCGAATTTATCAAGTCCATTTGGAGATGCTGTTAAACCGGACTTTTGGTCCACGATTATCTCCTGCTTGTCCGTTTCTCCGCGGTCACGACGCCTCACAAATCACAGCTCGACGTCCCGATCGATCGATCGATCGATCGGTCCCGCCCGGCCGGCTGCTACATCTGGAAGCACATGAGATACATGATCGTTCGTACGTCCGGGTGAATGGACAACCGCGCCTCGCTCTCGCGCCGTATCGATCAGGCGATCGCAGCCCGGCCCCGGACCCCCCGTCCCCGCGACGTAGCCCCGTGCCGAGCAGCACCATGCAGTGGCCAGTGGGCGTCATCGGCCCACGTCGCCCCGCGCCTCCGGCAACCCAGCTGGCCCCTGCACGGCTGCACCGTCGGTTCGGCTCCGTCTTTTCCCGCACGTTTCGCGCGCGGCCAACCAGGCAACCACACGTACGTGATATACTACGTCCCGAACCCCGGGCCGGCCGTTTGGTGGCACATGCTGTGGGGGTGGGAAACCGATCGAGAGAGGGGGTCGTACTCCACGTCCCGTCACGCATTTGTTGCATGGTGGGCTATGGAACTGTGACGGCCTGTGGGCATCTCCAATGCATATGGCCTGACCTCGACCACTGACATCGATTGTTTCGGCGTGACGACGGGTGCGCATCCGATGTACTCCTACTTGACGACTCAAGTGCGCGCGCGGATACACAGTCCCCTACCATGGCCGGCTGATTTGATCCACCGATGTCCCTCTTTCGAGTGCAATGCTGGGCGCAACAGGCTGAATTTGTTTGGCGTGGGGCCAACTGGACACGAGCACACTAGCGAATCCTAACCCGTATATACTAGTAGTATACATGAATACTCAGTTTCTAGTGTTGCAGGATTAAAGAAAGAATTTTCTACCATCGGGTACGATCTTGATGGAAATCGTCAAGGGTGACGCGACAGACGGGCCCAAATTGCGGAAGTTATGTGGCTCGCGATACACTGAGTAGACAGTACGTGTTCCAAGACGATCGGCGGACCGCGGATGTGGCCAGCATTTCAACCCACGAAATCTGCATGCTGCTCTGCTCGTCACCTGCTCGATGTTAGTATAAGCTGGCTAGTTCAAGTAAGGTGCGAGTAGATGCACATGGGGGAGGTACACTCGTGCAAATAGATTTCCATTTCCGTTCGATCAGCGTTGAAAATTTACAGCTTCTGCACTGGCATGGAACATGCACCACGTAATAATAATAATAGGGAAAAGCAAAGCATGCGTCCCGTGGAAACGAGATCGAGCAGACCCTCGAAGCAATCTAAATTCTTTGTATTAATATATACTGCCGGCAGCAACCACACTCTGACCAGTTTTATTGGCCAGTTCGATCGGCCAGCTCCGAGAATGATACATGCTATTTCCCCCCTACCTCCTCCCCTTCCCATCTCTAACCCTAGCAGTCTCCGCTGCTTTCCCCGGCCTCCGGAGGTGGCCCGGTGGCTTGTGGTGGCATAACAAGGTCACGGTCAGAGGCCCCGTGGCCACACCTCTTTGTTCCGCCGTGATCCAATATACAGGCCTTTTTGGGGTGGTGGCCCCGAAAGGTGAGGCTGGGCAGATCTCTTTCGCCGAGTAGCGTGGCAATGGTGGTGGCTTCTTCCTTTGTATGTAGATGGCGAGGGGCGGAGCGGCAGGTGATTCTAGTGTTGTGATGGCTTCGGCGGTGACCGGTCCCTGGTCTTGATCTGGACGCCTCGAGTGGGCGGCGACGATCTTACCCTCGGTTTGGGTCGGCATCCGATACGTCCTAGATGTATTTATAACTTTTGCTTGTTTCATGCTACAATTACATCACAATGGCATAGTTTGGCATCAATTGTTACTATTATCTATATTAGTAAGTAGTAACTTATTAATTCAGTGCTCAATGTCACTATTTTTTGGACTTTTCAGAAAAAATAGTTTTCGGGGGACAAAAAATCAGGAAAATATATATTTAGAAGTTTTGAGACAAGAGAGGGCACATGAGCTAGCAGAGGGCCCCCCCTATGGGCCCCGCGTGACCAGGGGCCCGTGGGATCCACATGAAGCTCCTCCACTTCCTTTATATACTCTCCCAAAACCATGAATATAATTATCAAGGAATTTTTCCGCCGCCACACCTCTTTGTTCCGCCGTGATCCAATATGCAGGCCTTTTCGGTACTCTTCCAGAGGGGGAAGTCATCACGTTGGCCATCTACATCAACCTTGTTGCCACCATGATCGTGTGTGGGTAGTTTCTTGGACTATGGGTCCATGGCAGTAGCTAGATAGCAATCCTTCCCTTGTTCTTTAATACAATGATCACATGAACTGCCCTACATTATTGCAATCCATATGATGTAAGCTTTTATGGTGTAATTTTTGCTCTGTGATGAATTTTCACTTTATGACCAGATTTATATATGTTTTTTTTCATGCATTCATATGAGTTATTTGTTGCATTATTTATAGACATATATGTTCTCAGATCTATTATCTTGCGCTGGTCATTTAGACGAATGATCTTCAAGAGGAAGTTGTGTATCTTATTTCAGCTCAATCTTGCAAGTAATATACCGCAGTGATAGAAAATAGAAAAGTCTTGTATTGTGTTGTTGTCACTATGAGTAAAAAGATAGTTATGTAGGTCTCCTTTAAACACAAGGTGAAGACAATATACTATCTACATCATGTCATTGTCATAGTCAATGCAATACTTTGTTTTACTTAGTACTTTGAGATGTATGCTAGATAGCAATTTTGGGTTGGAGTATTAGTTATAGATGTTGTTGTATTAATGACCGATAGATGTCTGGATGTGATGTGTATATGCAATTATGTCATGTATGATTATTATAATAAAAGCTGCAATTTAATCAATAGTCAAATATAATTTGTTCACCATGTCATGTTATCTTTTATGGAGAGATGCCACTAGTGAAACTATGGAACCCAATCCATTCATCCCTATTGATTTCAACCTCGATCAACACTCTTTTATTTTTCATTACAATATGATTTTATTTCTTTCGTTGCAATTATATATCACTTCCAAACATAAGTTGCATTAATGCTCGTAATTAGCAAGGCTAGCCCGACTGACGATCTCATTGGTTTCATTGGGGGCCAATTCAAGTACTATATTTGTGTGTGCAAGTGTTGATCATCGATTGTAGTCCAAAATACTCCTAAGGGTTTAACAAACCTTAAGGTCATCCACTTGAGCGTTGTTTTGCTACGAAAAAGGCCCAACACCTTCTTAGATTAGAGGAAGATGATATGTGGCATTTCTCGGAATATCTCTAGTGTGTTGGTATTTTGGTATTGAAAGAAGCAAAATTCTCTCTCTCTCTCTCTCTCTACTGCTGAGGTCGAATACATAGTTGCAGGAGCCTATTGCTCACAACTCATGTGGATGAAACAAACACTTAAGCATTATGGCATCAAGATGAAGAATATTCATTGATATGCGACAATGAGCACACAATCAAGATCTCTCACAATCTAATGCAACACTTTCGAACGAAGCATATTGATATTTGTCATCACTTTCTCAGAGGCCGTATCCTCAAAAATACAATTGTTGGCAAGCACATCAAGATAGAGAAGGAATTGGCCGATATCTTCACGAATCCATTGGATGAGAAAAGGTTATATGTGTTACGGTGTGAATTAAGTGTCCTAGAATCTTTGAACGTGCAGTAGCCATGCTCACGCACTAACACTTATGCATTTTAGAAGACTTAGTTGCACAATGCACGAAGAATATGTAACCTTCTCTCAATGAAGAATTACATTGTAAGTGTCAATACATTAACAAATAATTTGACTTGTTGAACACTACGACACAGTGTATGCATTACTAAGTCAGTATATTCCTACACGATGGGTGATGCCATGATACGTCTCCAACGCATCTATAATTTTTTATTGCTCCATGCTACTTTATCTACTGTTTTGGGCAATATTGGGCTTTATTATCCACTTTTATATTATTTTTGGGACTAACTTATTAACCGGAGGCCCAGCCCAGATTTGTTGTTTTATACCTATTGCAGTGTTTCGAGGAAAAGGAATATCAGACAGAGTCAAAACGGAACGAAATCAACTGGAGAAGTTATTTTTGGAAGGAAAGCAACCTAATAGACTTGGAGTGCATGTCAGGGGAGTCTCGGGCTGCCCACGAGGGTGGGGGGCACGCCCACCCCCTGGGCGCGCCCCCCTACCTCGTGAGCACCCCGGAGGTCCACCGACGTACCCCTTGCACCCATATATACATACGTACCCTAAAACTTCCAGAACAGAAGATAGATCGGGAGTTCCACCGCCGCAAGCCTCTGTAGCCACCAAAAACCTCTCGGGAGCCCGTTCCGGCACCCTGCCAGAGGGGGATCCCATCACCGGTGGCCATCTTCATCATCCTGGCGCTATCGATGACAAGGAGGGAGTAGTTCACCCTCGGGGCTGAGGGTATGTACCAGTAGCTATGTGTTTGATCTCTCTCTCTCTCTCTCTCATGTTCTCTCTTGTGTTCCTCTATGGCACGATCTTGATGTATCCTGAGCTTTGCTATTGTAGTTGGATCTTATGATGTTTCTCCCCCTCTACTCTCTTGTGATGAATTAAGCTTCCCCTTTGAAGTTGTCTTATCGGATTGAGTCTTTCATGAGAACACTTGATGTATGTCTTGGTGATCAACTTGCGGGTTTCGTGACATTGGGAACCTATGCATAGGGGTTGGCACACGTTCTTGACTCTTCGATAGAAACTTTGGGGCACTCTTTGAAGTACTTTTATGTTGGTTGGATGAATATGAGATTGTGTGATGCATATCGTATAATCATGCCCACAGATACTTGAGGTGACAATGGAGTATCTAGGTGACATTAGGGTTTTGGTTGATTTGTATCTTAAGGTGTTATTCTAGTACGAACTCTTTTATAGATTGATCCAAAAGAATAACTTTGAGGTGGTTTCTTACCCTACCATAATCTCTACGTTTGTTCTCCGCTATTAGTGGCTTTGGAGTGACTCTTTGTTGCATGTTGAGGGTTTGTTATATTATCTATCTATGTTATTATTGTTGAGAGAACTTGCACTAGTGAAAGTATGAACCCTAGGCCTTGTTTCCTATCATTGCAATACCATTTACGCTCACTTTTACCACTTGTTACCTTGCTGTTTTTATTATTTCAGATTACAAATACCTTTATCTACCATCCATATTGCACTTGTATCACCATCTCTTCGCGAACTAGTGCACCTATACAATTTACCATTGTATTGGGTGTGTTGGGGACACAAGAGACTCTTTGTTATTTGGTTGCAGGGTTGTTTGAGAGAGACCATCTTCATCCTACGCCTCCTACGGATTGATAAATCTTAGGTCATCCACTTGAGGGAAAGTTGCTACTGTCCTACAAACCTGTGCACTTGCAGGCCCAACAACGTCTACAAGAAGAAGGTTGTGTAGTAGACATCAAGCTCTTTTCTTGCGCCGTTGCCGGGGAGGTGAGTGCTTGAAGGTATATCTTTAGATCTTGCAATCGAATCATTTTGTTTCTTGTTTTAGCACTAGTTAGTCTATAAAAGAAAATTACAAAAAAAATGGAGTTAAGTTTGTCTCATACGCTTCACCTTTTTAATATCTTTCGTGAGTATGATGGAAAGGATAATTGTGCTCAAGTGCTAGAAGAGGAAATCTCTAAATTGTTTGGCACTAAATATTTGAATGATGAGCATGATTGCAATGTTGTTAGTACGAATTCTTTGAATATCCATGATGCTAATGATGATTGCACTAGTTATGATGAAAATGCCTCCTATAAGCATGTCAATTTTTGTGGAGTGCATTGGGCTTGCAAGGACACACCAAATAGGGAAGATAGATATTGCAAGAGGCATAAGTACTTAGAAACTAAATGGTTGCAAGAAAGGCTAGATGCATGTGCTGAAAATTTATTTTTTCTTAGCCATACTTGTGAACTTTGCAATGAACGTGATCATTTTAGTACCCAATGCAAATTGTTTCATGATCGTATCGTGTCCAAAAATTGTGATGACTTGATTTCCCTTGCACATCATAATGAGCTTAGTTTGCTCTTGGGTTATGAAGAAATAAAACATATAACTAAGATTATTCCAGAATTTTCCCTTGATAGAATTCTTCATTTTGATCTAGAAGAAATTTATATGTATTGTGCGGTGAATTGCATCAAAAATCCTTATATTGCCAATTACCTAAAGAAAAGAAAGCAAATGAAAGATGATGAGAATACTAATGAAAGGGAAGAGGCTTCCCAATCTCCTCCTATTATTTCTTATGATGAATCAGGTAACGAGGAGGAGCTTTCTATTCAACCAATCTCATCAATAAGGAGCTCAAAGAGGAAGGTTGAACCCACACATAATGTGAAGAAAAAGAAGAAAAGAAGGAGCAACAAAGGTAGAAAGGTATCCCTCCCAAATGATGTTGCTCCTACTACTCATTGTGATGATGATAATTGCTATACTATTGGTGCTATCAACATTTTTAATGATGAGAGTGATTATGCTTATGATATGAAAGGGCCCAAGCTTGGGGAAGCTATGTTTGAATGGGATGAAATATTTGAGAATATATTTGCTGGAATTAATGTTTGTCCCAAGCTTGGGGATGCTATGTTTAATGAAGATGATATTTTTAGCATCCCAAGTTTTGATATGCAAAGTTGTTATGATGATAGCATGCCTCCTACCTATGATGATTATATTGATGAAAGTGGGTTCGAAAGAGAGTCAACTTTAGGAAGTAGTGATCCCACTATTTTGGAGGATGTTGAATTTTATTGTGATGAATACGAAAGTGGATTTGGAAGAGTGTCAACTTTATTTAGTGATTCTACTATCTTGGGAGAGGTTTCAATTGATTATGATGAGAACGAAGTTGCTACTTATGATGATTATTGTGATGAAACTTATGCTATAAAAAGTAGTGATGATTATATTTACAAATCTTGTCATGATTATGATTACCCTTTTTCTGAACATTACTCTTTTAGTGTAGAAACAATTTTTAGTGTTCAAGTCTCTTATGATACTCCCACTATTCCGAATGAGAAGAATTTTGCTTATGTGGAGAGTAGTAAAATTTCTATGCTTGTAGATCATGAAAATAATGCTTTAGGTGCTGGTCATATTTTTGAATTCATTCATGATGCTACTGAAAATTATTATGAGGGAGGAACATATGCTTGTAGGAGTTGCAATAATATCAAGTTTCCTCTCTATGTGCTTAAAATCTTGAAGCTATGCTTGTGTTACCTTCCTATGCTTGTTGATTATTGTTCCCATAAGTTGTTTGTTCACAAAATCCCTATGCATAGGAAGTGGGTTAGACTTAAATGTGCTAGTCATATGCTTCATGATGCTCCCGTTATGTTTCAACTCTTATCTTTTATGTGAGCATCATTATCATCATCATGCCTAGCTAAAAAGGCATTAAAGAAAAGCGCTTGTTGGGAGACAACCCAATATTTATACTTACTGTTTTTGTGTGTACACATGATTATTCTACTGTAGTAATCATGTTTTATAGCTTTTGTTTCAATAAAGTGCCAAGTAAGACCTTTAGGATGGCTTACGGTGATAGTTGTGTTGATCCTGCTGAAAATCAGAAACTTTTGCACCCAGTAACTTAGTTTTGTTAATTCACAGAAACATGCTCTTGATCTGATTCTTTTTTGCTCTGGATTGCTAAACCAATTTCTTAGGACTTCCTAATTTTGTAGGATTTTTGGAGTTCCAGAAGTATACGTTTGATACATATTACTACAGACTGTTCTGTTTTTGACAGATTATGTTTTCAATGTGTTGTTTGCTTATTTTGATGAATCTATGAGTAGTATCGGAGGGTATGAGCCATAGATAAGTTGTAATACAGTATATATTACACCAATATGAATCTAGAATGAGTTCATTACAGTACCTAAGTGGTGGTTTTGTTTTCTTATACTAACGGAGCTTACGAGTTTTCTGTTGAGTTTTGTGTTGTGAAGTTTTCAAGTTTTGGGTCAAGATTCGATGGACTATGGAATAAGGAGTGGCAAGAGCCTAAGCTTGGGGATGCCCAAGGCACCCCAAGGTAATATTCAAGGACAACCAAGAGCCTAAGCTTGGGGATGCCCCGGATGGCATCCCCTCTTTCGTCTTTGTTCATCGGTAGCTTTACTTGGAGCTATATTTTTATTCACCACATGATATGTGTTTTGCTTGGAGCGTCATGTCATTTTCTTTAGCTTTGCTTGCTGTTTGAATAAAGTATCAAGATATGAAATTATTAATTGGGAGAGTCTTCACATAGTTGCATAATTATTCGACTTTGATCTTCACTTATATCTTTCGGAGTAGTTTTTGTTATTGCTCTATTACTTCACTTAATCTTTTAGAGCACGTTGGTGGATTTGTTTTATAGAAACTATTGATCTCTCATGCTTCACTTAGATTATTTTGAGAGTCATTAATAGCATGGTAATTTTCTTAATGTTAATATACTTAGTGTTCAAGACATGTGAAACTTTCTTTTGAGTAAATTGAATACTAAGATAAGTTTGGTGCTTGATAATTGTTTTGAGATATGGAGGTAATAATATCAAAGTCGTGCTAGTTGATAATTGTGAACTTGAGAAATACTTATGTTGAAGTTTGCAAGTCCCGTAGCATGCCCGTATGGGTAAAGTTGTGTAACAAATTTGAAACATGAAGTGTACTTGGCCTGTGCATCCTTATGAGTGGCGGTCGGGGACGAGCGATGGTCTTTTCCTACCAATCTATCCCCCTAGGAGCATGCACGTAGTACTTGAATTTTTTGATGGCTTCTAAATTTTTGCAATAAGTATATGAGTTCTTTTGACTAATGTTGAGTCCATGGATTATACGCACTCTCACCTTTCCGCCTTTGCTAGCCTCTTCGGTACCGTGCATTGCCCTTTCTCACCTTGAGAGTTGGTGTAAACTTCGCCGGTGCATCCAAACCCCGTGATACGATTCGCTCTAACACACATAAACCTCCTTATATCTTCCTCAAAACAACCACCATACCTACCTATCATGGCATTTCCATAGCCATTCCGAGATATATTGCCATGCAACTTCCACCACCATCATCATGACATACATTACTTTTGTCATATTGCCATTGCATGATCATGTAGTTGACATCGTATTTGTGGCAAAGCCACCATGCATTATTTTCCGTACATGTCACTCTTGATTCATTGCACCATCCCGGTACACCGCCGGAGGCATTCATATAGTGTCATACTTTGTTCTAAGTATCGAGTTGTAATTGTTGAGTTGTAAGAAAAATAAAAGTGTGATGATCATCATTATTAGAGCATTGCCCCAAGTGAGGAAAGGATGATGGAGACTATGATTCCCCCATAAGTCGGGATGAGACGCCGGACGAAAAAAAGAGGCCATAAAAAAAAGAGAAAGGCCCAAACAAATAATAAAAAAAATGAGAGAAAAAGAGAGAAGGGACAATGCTACTATCCTTTTACCACACTTGTTCTTCAAAGTAGCACCTTGTTCTTCATGTAGTGAGTCTCATATATTGTGCTTCAAAGTAGCACCAAGATCTTCATGATAGTGAGTCTCATAAGTTGTCTTTTTATACTAGTGGGAATTTTTCATTATAGAACTTGGCTTGTATATTCCAATGATGGGCTTCTTCAAAATTCCCTAGGTCTTCGTGAGAAAGCGAGTTGGATGCACACCCACTAGTTTTCTTTTGTTGATCATTCATAGCTCTAGTGCATTTGTTGCATGGCAATCCCTACTCCTCATGTTGACATCAATTGATGGGCATCTCCATAGCCCGTTGATTAGCCTCGTCAATGTGAGACTTTCTCCTTTTTTGTCTTCTCCACACAATCCCCATCATCATATTCTATTCCACCCATAGCGCTATATCCATGGCTCGCGCTCATGTATTGCGTGAAAGTTGAAAAAGTTTGAGATTATTTGAGTATGAAACAATTGCTTGGCTTGTCATCGGGGGCATAGAAGTTGGGAACATCTTTGTGTGACGAAAATGAAGCATAGCCTAACTATATGATTTTGTAGGGATGAACTTTCTTTTGCCATGTTATTTTGATAAAACATGATTGCTTTGATTAGTATGCTTGAAGTATTATTATTTTTGTGTCAATATGAACTTTTGTCTTAAATCTTTCGGATCTGAATATTCATATCACAATTAAGAAGATTTATATTGAAATTATGCTAAAGTATCACTCCGCATCAAAAATTCTTTTTTATCATTTACCTACTCGAGGACGAGTAGGAATTAAGCTTGGGGATGCTTGATACGTCTCCAACGTATCTATATTTTTTGATTGCTCCATGCTACTTTATCTACTGTTTTGGGCAATATTGGGCTTTATTATCCACTTTTATATTATTTTTGGGACTAACCTATTAACCAGAGGCCCAGCCCAGATTTGTTGTTTTATGCCTATTTCAGTGTTTCGAGGAAAAGGAATATCAGACGGAGTCAAAATGGAACGAAATCAACTGGAGAAGTTATTTTTGGAAGGAAAGCAACCTGATAGACTTGGAGTGTATTTCAGGGGAGTCCCGGGCTGCCCACGAGGGTGGGGGCGCCCCCCTGGGCACGCCCCCTACCTCGTGAGCACCCCGGAGGTCCACTAACATACCCCTTGCACCCATATATACCTACATACCCTAAAACTTCCAGAACAGAAGATAGATCGGGAGTTCCGCCGCCGCAAGCCTCTGTAGCCACCAAAAACCTCTCGGGAGCCTGTTCCGGCACCCTGCCGGAGGGGGATCCCATCACCGGTGGCCATCTTCATCATCCCGACGCTATCCATGACGAGGAGGGAGTAGTTCACCCTCGGGGCTGAGGGTATGTACCAGTAGCTATGTGTTTGATCTCTCTCTCTCTCTTGTGTTCCTCTATGGCACGATCTTGATGTATCCCGAGCTTTGCTATTGTAGTTGGATCTTATGATGTTTCTCCCCCTCTACTCTCTTGTGATGAATTGAGTTTCCCCTTTGAAGTTATCTTATCGGATTGAGTCTTTTATGAGAACACTTGATGTATGTCTTGGTGATCAACTTGCGGGTTTCGTGACATTGGGAACCTATGCATAGGGGTTGGCACACGTTCTTGACTCTCCGATAGAAACTTTGGGGCACTCTTTGAAGTACTTTTATGTTGGTTGGATGAATCTGAGATTGTGTGATGCATATCGTATAATCATGCCCACGGATACTTGAGGTGACAATGGAGTATCTAGGTGACATTAGGGTTTTGGTTGATTTGTATCTAAAGGTGTTATTCTAGTACGAACTCTTTTATAGATTGATCCAAAAGAATAACTTTGAGGTGGTTTCGTACCCTACCATAATCTCTACGTTTGTTCTCCGCTATTAGTGGCTTTGGAGTGACTCTTTGTTGCATGTTGAGGGCTTGTTATATTATCTATCTATGTTATTATTGTTGAGAGAACTTGCACTAGTGAAAGTATGAACCCTAGGCCTTGTTTCCTATCATTGCAATACCGTTTACACTCACTTTTACCACTTGTTACCTTGCTGTTTTTATTATTTCAGATTACAAATACCTTTATCTACCATCCATATTGCACTTGTATCACCATCTCTTCGCCGAACTAGTGCATCTATACAATTTACCGTTGTATTGGGTGTGTTGGGGACACAAGAGACTCTTTGTTATTTGGTTGCAGGGTTGTTTGAGAGAGACCATCTTCATCCTACGCCTCCTACGGATTGATAAACCTTAGGTCATCCACTTGAGGGAAATTTGCTACTGTCCTACAAACCCGTGCACTTGCAGGACCAACAACGTCTACAAGAAGAAGGTTGTGTAGTAGACATCATGCCACCACAATGTGTGTGTTTCTTCATTCGTTCAATTGATTTGGATAGAATTGGAGTTTGTCCTCAACAACATTCACTTATAATTATGCCATTATTTTTCCTCTTTCTAAGTGAATGACATCTGACCATATCTATTATATTCTTCTTCGCAACCAATGCACTCTAATTCTCACAAGTGTGCAAGAACTCTTTCTCTGGTCAACTGGTCTCCTTGACCGTGTTGCACTAAAGAGAAACCAGTTTTATGAAACTACATGACACCCCGCGCACTGCCGTGGGAATTGGTTGATGAAAATTTGGGTTGATAACATAAGAACTAAAATTTAAAATACATATGACTTATCATATTTGATTATATATACTTGTAATTTTGAAAGGAAAAGCGATAAGACAGTGATACATCCAAAAATATTCTGTCATGCATCATTGAATCTTGTGGTGTGTCTTCTTCCATGGATAATTGCATGTTGCGGTGGGTCTTATCCTATTCATAATTATATGGCGAGGTCGCATAATTACATGTTGAGATAAATAAGTTAGTGGGGATGAGTCTCTTAGGTATAGATTTGTATTATGTGCCACCACAGTTGGTTTCCCGCTCAAATAGGCTAAACTTGTCTTATTACTTTGACACATGTCCAACAATACTGAACCGTTGCCTCTATCCAGTCGTGGGAACATGAAGTGGGCACCGTCATGTGCAGCTCCTACTTGAAGGTCCTCCTTCATCTCCCAAACAATTCATGTTGCTTGACACCTCGAGTTCTTCTCCACTCTCGAAGCTGGCGAACCCTAGCCAAAACAGTGTCGTTGTTGAATCCCACCCCCTCGAAAACAAAGATAGTTAGCGGTCTTCCAATCTTCGACGACGACCGAGGAATATATTCGATCTTAAGGTTAAGGTTATCATGATCTGCTGAGTGTTAGTAGGATGAGAGTATCGAGGATTTATTTTTGGAATTGTTTCATTAATATTCGTAATAGTTTGGAGAGGAACAGAAAGTGTTCCGGGGTCACCGAAAGGGTTTCGGAGTTTATCGGGCAACATCGGGTATTCCTGATAAATATTATACAGGTGAAAAATGTTTCTCCTGGTGTTAAATTAATAATAAAAGGCTCTAGTAATTGTTAGAAGGATTTTATATTTAATTTAATATCAACGGGCCTTCAAAAGCCAAGTTGTGGAAGGAAAATTGAGCCACCAAGGCCCAATAAGGGGAGGCGCACCCCTTTCCCACTTGGGAGTGTAAGTGCATCTAGTGCCCCTCAGTGATTTTGGTGTATTGAAGACTTATAGGTTAAGGGACTAATATGTTTGTGAGTATACACATGTTCTATAAGTCTATGAGGAGTTTGATATTTACGATGAAAGTCGACCCCTAAAAATGAATGTCTTCATTTGAAGACTTTGGTTTTCTTGAAGACTTTGAAAATGAGGAAATTGGTGTGACCTTGAAGACTTTGATATTGATGCGAGGCGATGAAGCGTGAAGACTTTTGTTTTCCTAGTTTCATTTTCTCTTTCTTGAGTCATAGGAAACACTGATACGTCTCCGTTGTATCTATAATTTTTGATTGTTCCATGCCAATATTATTCAACTTTGATATACTTTTGGCAACTTTTTATACTATTTTTGGGACTAACATATTGATCCAGTGCCCAGTGCCAGTTCCTGTTTGTTGCATGTTTTATGTTTCGCAGAAACCCAATATCAAATGGAGTCCAAATGGGATAAAAATGGACGAAGAATTATTTTGGAATATTTGTCATTTTAGGGAGGAAGAATCAACGCGAGATGGTGCCCGAGGGGGCCACGAGACAGGGGGCGCGCCCCAGGGGGGCAGGCGCGTCCTGGACTCTCCTGGGCTCCCCGTAAGGCGGTTGATGCTCTTATTTTGCCGCAAGAAAGCTAATTTTATAAGAAAAATCTGGGCGAAAGATTCACCCCAATCGGAGTTACGGATCTCCGGATATAAAAGAAACGGTGGAAGGGCAGAATCGGGGAACGCGGAAACAGAGAGAGACAGAGAGATAGATCCAATCTCGGAGGGGCTCTCACCCCTCCCAAGCCATGGGAGCCAAGGACCAGAGGGGAAACCCTTCTCCCATCTAGGGAGAAGGTCAAGGAAGAAGAAGAAGAAGGGGGATTCTCTCCCCCTTGCTTCCGGTGGCGCCGGAGCACTGCCGGGGGCCATCACCATCACCGCGATCTACACCAACACCTCCGCCATCTTCACCAACATCTCCATCACCTTCCCCCATCTATATTCAGCGGTCCACTCTCCCGCAACCCGCTGTACCCTCTACTTGAACATGGTGCTTTCTGCTTCATATTATTATGCAATGATGTGTTGCCATCCTATGATGTCCGAGTAGATTTTTGTTATCCTATCGGTGATTGATGAATTGCTATGATTGGTTTAATTTTCTTGTGGTTATGTTTCTGTCCTATTGTGCCCTCTGTGTCGCGCAAGCGTGAGGGATTCCCATTGTAGGGTGTTGCAATACGTTCGTGATTCGCTTATAGTGGGTTGCTAGAGTGATAGAAGCTTAAACCCGAGTAAGGGGATTGCTGCATATGGGATAAAGGGGACTTGATGCTTTAATGCTATGGTTGGGTTTTACCTTAATGATCTTTAGTAGTTGCAGATGCTTGCTAGAGTTCCAATCATAAGTGTATATGATCCAAGAAGAGAAAGTATGTTAGCTTATGCCTCTCCCACATAAAACTTGCTATCGGTCTAGTAAAGTAGTCAATTGCTTAGGGACAATTCCACAACTCCTACCACCACTTTTCCATACTCGCTATATTTACTTTATTGCTTCTTTATCTAAACAGCCCCTAGTTTTTATTTACGTGCTCTTTATTATCTTGCAAACCTATCCAACAACACCTACAAAGTACTTCTAGTTTCATACTTGTTCTAGGTAAAGCGAACACTAAGCGTGCATAGAGTCATATCAGTGGCAGATAGGACTTGAGAGAATATTTGTTCTACCTTTAGCTCCTCATTGGGTTCGACACTCTTACTTATCGAAAGAGGCTACAATTATCTCCTACACTTGTGGGTTATCAAGACCTTTTTCTGGCGCTGTTGCCGGGGAGTCATAGCATGGGGTGAATATTCTCGTGTGTGCTTGTTTGCTTTATCACTAAGTAATTTTTATTTGCTGTTCTTAGTTGTTTTCTATCTTTAGTTATGGGTAGCAAATGCAAAATACCAAAAAAATTAGTTGTACCTACTGCACCAATGGTTGAAGAACCACTCAAAATCTACCACACTCCTGAAGCTTTTTACTTGGATCATCTTCGATCCCTTTGTGCTCGTGCTGAAACCCCAACTAGCTTAGTTGAGGGCAAATCTTTAGATGAGCATTCTTGTTATGTGCGACACCGTATATCTGAAAAAGGGAAACTTTTACTGGATCAAATTCATCGTTTGCAATGCTATGCTTGGAATTTATGTGAAATATATGATGTTACTTGTTGTTCTGAAAATCCTAAGAAACACCTTCCCTACCAATGTGAGTTTAGTGATAATGGATAGTATGTTTGTATGCTAAGGGTGTTTATGATTATTATGATGTTCAACAAATTGAAGAATTTGTTGCTTTTAAGGGTGCTTATGAAATTGCTTCTTTGATTGAAAAGTATGATGCTACTCTTTACAAATCTGAAATTTTTGCCATACTTGAATATTGCTATGATAATTATGCTTCTAATCCTTATGTTAAACCATATATTGAGGACTTCTCCGCTGCCCAAGAAGAGACTAATATTTTGCAGGAGTCTATGGAAGAAGAAATTGATGAAACTGTGAGCCCATTGGATGAAAAAGATGATGAGGAGAGCGAAGAACAAAAGGAGGAAGAGCGGATTAGCTACCCATGCCCACCTTCTAATGAGAGTAACTCTTCAACTCATACATTGTTTAATTCCACTTCATGCTTACCGAAGGATGATTGCTATGATGATTGTTATGATCCCGTTGATTCTCTTGAAATATCCCATTTTGATGATGCTTGCTATGCTTGTGACCAAGATGCCAATATGAATTATGCTTATGGAGATGAACTTGCTATAGTTCCTTATGTTAAACATAAAATTGTTGCTATTACACCCACACATGATAGTCCTATTATCTTTTTGAATTCTCCAAACTACACTATATCGGAGAAGTTTGTGCTTACTGTCGTGGAATTAACACGTCAGATGTCCTAGTGAGAGGACTTAGTCGTGGAGCCATCACAACAAGATTAGCAAAAAGGGGTTAAACCGGACAAAGGACACGGGGAGTTTATACTGGTTCGGCCCCTTGCGGTGAAGGTAAAAGCCTACGATCCAGTTGTGGTGGAATTGATGGGGTCTCGATGAGCAGGGAGCGAATCTGCTTTTACCTATATCTCGAGTTGTTGTTCTTGTCCCTGAACCGCCGTCGAGTCGTCCCTTTATATACACAGGTTGACGCCCGGCGGTTTACAGAATACCGAGGCTGGCTCATACACGTGTCCGTCTCGGTTTCTACCTTTCCCTAACTTACAACATAAGTTATACATCTCATGGCCCTAATCCGCCCTTGGGCCCTAGGCCTCTAAGCTTCAATAGTACATCACCATATTCCTTGTCTTCATGGGCTTCAATACAGATGAGCATAACCCGGCCCCTCCTGGGCGGTTTATACTTAGTAGTTATATCCCCAACATTAGGCCCCAGATTGATTTGAACTTGTTCATGTCAATCTTCAACTTTTTAGGGAAAAAATCCTTAAACATTCATGTATGATTCTTGTAAACCGCCATGACATCTCCTTCATATGATCTTGGTAACCCGCCATGACGTCATCTTCTAGGATTGTAATAAATCACCGTGACATCATCTGTCTGCAAAAAGATCTGTAAACACATCCTTTTCATTAATGACCCTCCGAAAACCGAGGCGACGGCTGTGCCAGATATTCACTTTTTGGTTCCTCGATTCCCGCGCCTGTCACTTATCCTTTCGCCTTATAAATATGGCCAAGGGTCATTATTTCTTTTACCCTTCGTGCCCTTTCGCTTCATCTTCTTCCTCGCGTCGCCTCAGAGCTCAAGCGCAGCCGCCGCCGTCGACCTTTGCTTCCGCACCGCTGACGGCCGCTGCATCAACCTGACCGGACCAGAAAAACTCGGCGCTCCTCCGCTGCTTCTTCAGCCTTTGTAAGCTTTCTGTCCTCTTCTTCTTAGATCCACCATTTGGGTTTCAGTAGTTCTTCGGTGTTCTTCACCATTGCTCGCTTTCTTCCTTTAGATCGCGTAGTTTTTGATCTGAATCTGACAGTGCAGGCGAGCAACAGTATTTTAGCATCCTTTCTAATCACCAAAGATATCCTTCTTTGCCTAAGATCTTGCCTGAGCATATGTGTTTGAAAGCACAAGTGCTCCCTGGGTGGTTTTGGTAATTAATGTCAACATATCTCTTGTTGGACTAACATTTTTACCTAGTATGTTTCAGACAAGTTCAACAATGGAGTGGCATGGACTAAAAGGATGTGGAACCCCTTCAAGATGCTAAGGACAAACGATTGGCTCAAGCTCCAAAATCAAGACTCTACATTTTCTATTTTAGTGATCCAAGATCACATTGAGTCTATAGGAAAAGCCAATACTATCAAGAGGGGATGAGGTGTTGCTTAATGAGTTTCTTGCTCCACAGTGCTTAGTGATATGCTCCAAAGCCCTCAACTACTTTCCCACATCCACATATGTCCTAAACCAAAAAGTCTAAACTCGACCCCACCGATTCTTTCCATTCGGCGCCACCGAGTTCAGATGTCTTAGCCACTACCACAAACCCTATGCAAATTGGTCTCACCGATAGGGATCTCGGTCTCACCGAGATGGGATTGTAATCTCTCTGTGTATGTCCATTACCAAAATCGGTCCCACCGAGTTTGAGCAATCGGTACTACCGAGATTACAATGCAAACTCTCTGGTTGGCTTATTACCAAAATCGGTCCTACCGAGTTTGTGTAATCGGTCAAACCGAGTTTGCCTGACCAACTCTATGCCCTAACCCTAACCATATCGGTCCTACCGAGTTGCATGTCGGTCCCACCGAAAATCCTAATGGTCACTAGATTTGCTAAATCGGTCCGACCGAGTTTATCAATTCGGTCTTACCGAGTTTGGAAAGTTGTGTGTAACGGTTAGATTTTGTGTGGAGGCTATATATACCCCTCCACCTCCTCCTCATTCGTGGAGAGAGCCATCAGAACGAACCTACACTTCCAGCATACATTTTCTGAGAGAGAACACCTACTCATGTGTTGAGACCAAGATATTCCATTCCTACAATATGAATCTTGATCTCTAGCCTTCCCCAAGTTGCTTTCCACTCAAATCTTCTTTCCACCAAATCCAAATCCTGTGAGAGAGAGTTGAGTGTTGGGGAGACTATCATTTGAAGCACAAGAGCAAGGAGTTCATCATCAACACACCATTTGTTACTTCTTGGAGAGTGGTGTCTCCTAGATTGGCTAGGTGTCACTTGGGAGCCTCCAACAAGATTGTGGAGCTGAACCAAGGAGTTTGTAAGGGCAAGGAGATCGCCTACTTCGTGAAGATCTACCGCTAGTGAGGCAAGTCCTTCGTTGGCGACGGCCATGGTGGGACAGACAAGGTTGCTTCTTCGTGGACCCTTCATGGGTGGAGCCCTCCGTGGACTCGCGCAACCATTACCCTTCGTGGGTTGAAGTCTCCATCAACGTGGATGTACGATAGCACCACCTATCGGAACCACGGCTCAAAAATCACCGTGTCTCCAAATTGCGTTTGAATCCTCCAATCCCTTCCCTTTACAATCTTGCAAGTTGCATGCTTTACTTTCCGCTGCTCATATACTCTTTGCATGCTTGCTTGATATGTGTTGTGATTGTTAAACTTGTGCCTAAACTCCACTTGAACTTAATGAAGTTAAAAACTACAACTTTTGGTACTTAGTGTCTAATCACCCCCCTCTAGACACCTCTTCTCGATCCCTTTCAATTGGTATCAGAGCTTTGGTCTCCATTGCTTTGGTTTAAACACCATTGGAGGAAGATGGATGAGTCCTATTGGGAGTCTTAGACATAGAGTGCCTATTCTTGATGGAGAGTACTTTCATGAGTGGAAAAATGAGATGCTTGTGATTTTCAATCAATATCATTTGAACAAGTACATTGCTAGTCCTTGTGCACCTCATGTTGATCCTATGCATCCTACCCTTGATGAGTCAATTGACATGATTCGCAATCTTAGAACTGCCGAACTTATCATTAGAGGCTTGCCTAGAAACTTGATTGGATGTTTGCCTACTCTTAAGTGTGCCTACACCATATGGAAATTTCTTGAGGAACGCTTTCCAAATTATTTCCTGAAAAATCTTGATGAAATTCTTCATAAGTCTATTGCCTTGAGTAAGATGAATTCTAGTGATCCTATGTTTGGTAATTGTTTGTTTGAGCTTACAAACCTTATGCGTGCCAAACGAGATGTTGGAATTATTAGTGATATTATTTCCAAAGCTTTAAAAGTTCATAAGCAAGATCATTGTCAAAATCACTCTAACAAATTACCCTCTCTAGGATATGATCCACCACATGACGATGTTGAACATGGATACTATGATGAGGATGATGATAGTGACTTCGATCTTGATGATGCAATGAGACACTTTGGTCTTATGGCAAACCTTCGGGGATATATGCAGGAGGAAAGGAATGGGTTCTTGATAGTGGATGTACCGATCACATGACCGGAGATAAAGACATGTTTTGTGAGCTTGCTGAAAACGATGGTCCTCGAAAGTATGTCACTTTCGGTGACAACTCAAAGGGTAAGGTGGTTGGCCTTGGTAAGGTGGCTATATCACATGATAGCTCCATAGAAAATGTCATGCTCGTTGAATCTCTTGGCTACAACTTACTTTCAGTATCTAGACTTGCTGATTTCGGTTTCAATGTCCTATTTACTGAAGTAGATTGCCAAGTGTTTCATAGATATAATCATAAAATGGTCTTTACCGGTGTGCGTAGAGGTGATCTATACATTGTTGATTTCACTAAAAAGGCTCAACCTAGAACTTGCTTTATCGCTAAATCCTCTAAAGGTTGGTTATGGCATAGACGATTAGGTCATGTTGGTATGCGAAACCTTGACAAGCTTATTAAAGGAAATCATATCCTTGGTGTTAACGATGTCATATTTGATAAGGATAGACTTTGTAGCGCTTGTCAGGCAGGTAAACAGGTTGGAGGAAGGCATCCCGTGAAGAACATCATGACCACAAGGAGGCCACTCGAGCTACTTCACATGGATCTCTTTGGTCCCAACGCCTACAAAAGTCTCGGTGAAATTCTTTTGGTCTAGTTATATTTGATGATTTTTCAAGATTTACATTGGTGTTCTTTCTCGATGATAAATCGCAGGTCCAAAAGATCTTCAAAAACTTCGCTAGGAAGGCCCAAAATCAATTTGAAGTGAAGATCAAGAAGGTTCGCAGCGACAACGGAACGGAGTTCAAGAACACAAATGTGGACACCTTTCTTGATGAAGAAGGGATTTCACAGGAGTTCTCGCTACATACACACCTCAACAAAATGGAGTTGTTGAGAGGAAGAACTGGACGCTCATCGAAATGGCGAGAACGATGCTTGATGAGTACAAGACGCCGAAGCACTTTTGGGCGGAAGCGGTTGAGACAACTTGTCATGCAACAAATCGCTTGTATCTTCACAAGCTACTCGGCAAGACGGCATACGATCTCCTCACCGGTAACAAACCCAAAGTTGGATACTTTCGAGTATTCGGTTCAAAGTGCAACATTCTTGATAAGCATCATCGTTCTAAATTTGCTCCTAAGTCTCATGAGGGTTTCCTACTCGGTTATGGCTCAAACTCTCACACATACAATGTCTACAACAATTTCACCTGAAAGGTTGAAGAAACGGTAGATGTGAAGTTTGATGAATCTAACGGCTCGCAAGTTGAGCAATTGCCAATTGATGTAGGAGACAAAGATCCTTCGAAAGCAATCCAAGACTTGTCTATTGGCAAGATTCATCCAATGGAGGTGAAGGAGAGTACCTCGTCCATTCAAGTGGAAGCTTCTACCTCACGACAAGGTGAAACAAGAGTTGATATGGAAGCATCCACAAGTGGGACACACCAAGATGAAGAAAATGAGGAAGTGCGCCAAGACGAACGTCAACAACCTCCTTCTCCACCAAGACAAGAGAACGACAACGCCAACAATGAAGAAGGCCAAGAAGAAGAACAAGATGAAGAAGATGTTCTACAAAGACCCAAGCAAAAGCTTTCACGAGTTCGAGCAAGAATTGCTAAAGATCATCCCGTCGAGCAAATCTACAATGACATCCAAACCGGGAGAATCAGTCGCTCTAAAACTCGTTTAGCTAACTTTTGTGAACACTATTCATTCATCTCTAGCATTGAACCTATGAAGGTTGAAGAAGCATTGGAAGATCCGGATTGGATAAATGCCATGCATGAAGAGCTACACAACTTTGAGAGAAATCAAGTTTGGACATTGGTTGAGAAGCCCGACAACAACCACAACATCATCGATACCAAATGGGTGTTTCGCAACAAGCAAGATGAAGATGGACAAGTAGTTTGCAACAAAGCACGTCTCGTCACCCAAAGCTACACACAAGTCGAAGGTATGGACTATGGTGAGACTTATGCTCCCGTTGCTAGACTCGAGTCCATTCGCATCTTACTTGCCTATGCAAATCATCATGATATCACCTTGTACCAAATGGACATTAAAAGTGCTTTTCTAAATGGTGAAATAGAGGAGGAAGTTTATGTTAAACAACCTCCCGGCTTTGTTAATCCTAAGAAACCTAATCATGTTTACAAACTTCACAAAGCTCTTTATGGCCTTAAACAAGCTCCTAGAGCGTGGTATAAATGCTTGACCAAGTTTCTTATTGAAAAAGGCCTTGAAATTGGAAAAATAGATTCTACTCTTTTTACTAAAAGTGTCAATGGAGAACTATTTGTGTGCCAAATCTATGTTGATGATATTATATTTGGTTCTACTAACCTTCATTTTAGTGAAAAGTTTGGGAAGCTAATGTCGGAAAAGTTTGAGATGTCTATGATGAGTGAACTCAAATTCTTTCTTGGTTTGCAAATCAAGCAAACTAAGGAAGGTACCCTCATCTCTCAAACAAAGTACACCAAGGACTTATTCAAGAAGTTTAATATGCAAGAATGCAAAGGTATGACTACACCCATGCCTACTAGTGGACATCTTGATTTGACCAAAGATGGTGAACCGGTCGATCAAAAATTTTATCGCTCTATCATTGGTTCATTGTTATATCTATGTGCTTCACGTCCCGATATCATGCTAAGTGTGTGCATGTGTGCACGATATCAAGCTGCTCCTAAAGAATGTCATCTTAAGGCCGTGAAAAGCATAGTGAGATACTTACTCCATACACCAAATTTTGGCATTTCGTATCCTAAGAGGGCCTCTTTCGATCTTGTTGGCTACTCCAACTCGGACTATGCCGGTGACAAGGTTGATAGAAAGTCCACTTCGGGTACTTGTCAATTTCTTGGTAGATCTCTTGTGTCTTGGTCTTCCAAGAAACAAAACTCGGTATCCTTATCCACCGCTTAAGCGGAATACATTACCGCTGGTTCATGTTGTGCTCAATTACTTTGGATGACCCAAACTCTTAAAGATTATGGGATATATGTGAAACATGTTCCATTACTTTATGACGATGAAAGTGCTATTAAGATTGCTCACAATCCCATGCAACACTCTCGAACTAAGCATATTGAAGTTCGTCATCATTTCATTCAAGATCATGTTGCTAAGGGTGACATTAATCTTAAGCATGTTCGCACCACAAAGAAATTAGCGGATATATTCACTAAACCACTTGATGAGAGAGTGTTTTGCAGGTTAAGAGGTGAATGAACATCATTGATGCTTCAAACTTGGAGTAGGAACTCCATTGGATACATGCAAGACATGAGCTTATAACTAATCCTTGATATTTCTCTTATGATTGACAATCTTATGTCTTGGATATATTTGCACCTTGCATGTTATCTAACCCATGTAGGTACTTGGATGAATCTAAGTCTATGAGATTGCAACTCACTCACATCTTGAGCAATCTCTACATCACCAAGTCTCTACACCATGGTGGTTGAAGACAAGGAAGCACAAAACCATTCAAATATATCCTTTGACAAATTCTATGTTGAGTTTCATGATTGTCATTTTGGATACACAAGTGCTCTTCCTTGCAAAAACTAACCAATGTAGGAAGATGAACTCAAATTCCAAGTGGTGCTCCCAACTCTTGATGAGCTACATCAACCTTGAGCAACCCACACAAGTTCAACTACATGATCATGATCAACACCACCACCCAAGGTATGTTATTACATCTTAGAGAAGCTTTACTCCAAGTCATGAGTCAAAGCAACTCGACAAGATGTGAATACGTCAAGATGCTTAAACGAAAAATGGTAACCCCATTTTGAGCTTAAACGATGAGTATGACCTATGATCAAGTGATCTCACTTGACTCCTAAGTCAATATACTCTAACATAGGTGACTTTGTCGCCGACCATTTCTAGATGAAGTTCTCGCATGTTCTATTTCTGTGCTCTTGCATTTGTTTCATGCATATTTATTTCCCCTTTCAAAAAAAACAAAACAAAACAAAAAAAACTTCATCTAGATTTCTTTTCTTTCTATTCTGTTCTGCATTCCCTGCATCCAATTCATTGCAAATCTTTCAGTTAATTCCTTGCAAATCCTTGTGAGATCTTACTTGTCTAGTGAGCTGAGGTGACAAAATGTTTTGTCTGCGATGAACTCGGTCTCACCGATTTGATGCCCTCGGTCCGCCCGAATCCTTTCGGTACAACCGAAGCATCCAACTCGGTGCCACCGATCTCACTACAGGAAAAACACTTTGCCATTTTTTCCTGCTTTACTTCGGATCCAGCTCCACTCAATGAATCTTGTCCTCTACAAGCATCACATTTTATCATTGCTTTGTGCTGTGACTCAAGGACCAAACCCATTCACGACAAATTCCAGAAGGCCCTTCTTGGAAATTGATGTCAAAGGGGGGGAGAGAGATCACATCAAAGCTTAATCACTTCAATAGGGGGAGAGAGATATACTTCAACAGGGAGAGAGATATCTCCAGGGGGATAGAATACTCAAGAAGAGAGTAATCCTCAAGGATCCCAGATGCTTGGTGTTCAAGAGGAGAGATGCCACATGTCTTCTTGAGGGGAAAGACATGTTCATATGTGCTTATTTTATATGAGCTCTGATTTTGCATGATTTTGCATTTTGCTCTGATTTTCTGTTCCCTATCTTCTCCCAGTATCCCATGTCTATGATTCAGGGGGAGCAAGACATCTAAGGGAAAGAAAGTCTCAAAATTCATTGCACATCTTTACCTTTGGGGACATGTCTATATTCAATGTGGTACCTGGTACTCACTCTCAACATGTCATCCCAGTCTTGGTACTCTTGTGGTTCTTTCTGTTTGCTCTGGTTAGTAAGTGCATCTGTGTTATCTAACCTTATTTTCACAGGTTCATTCCATCCTAAGCCAACTCAAGACCACAAGGTAAGTATATGCATCACAGTCCTGCTGATGTACATACTGTTTGCAAGAAGGACTCATGAGAATGAAGGTACATTTCCCATATTCACATCATTTGCTCTGATGCATATAGCCAAGATACATGTAACACATTGCCTTCTCTGTCATGCTTATGCATTCACATGCTCCTATATTCCATATTCACATGATTGCACACGTGTAGGGGGAGCCTATGCATGTTACATGTCTTTCCAAAGCTTTACTTGTTATTCTCTATATCTTTATCTAAAGCTTTGATGTATGTTGTCATCAATTACCAAAAAGGGGGAGATTGAAAGCACAAGTGCTCCCTGGGTGGTTTTGGTAATTAATGTCAACATATCTCTTGTTGGACTAACACTTTTACCTAGTATGTTTCAGACAACTTCAACAATGGAGTGGCATGGACTAAAAGGATGTGGAACCCCTTCAAGATGCTAAGGACAAAGGATTGGCTCAAGCTCCAAGATCAAGACTCTACACTTTCTATTTTAGTGATCCAAGATCACATTGAGTCTATAGGAAAAGCCAATACTATCAAGAGGGGGTGAGGTGTTGCTTAATGAGTTTATTGCTCCACAGTGCTTAGTGATATGCTCCAAAGCCCTCAACTACTTTCCCACATCCACATATGTCCTAAACCAAAAAGTCTAAACTCGGCCCCACCGATTGTTTCCATCCGGCGCCACCGAGTTCAGATGTCTTAGCCACTGCCACAAACCCTAGGCAAATCGGTCTCACCGATAGGGATCTCGGTCTCATCGAGATGGGATTGTAATCTCTCTGTGTATGTCCATTACCAAAATCAGTGCCACCGAGTTTGAGCAATCGGTACTACCGAGATTACAATGCAAACTCCCTGGTTGGCTTATTACCAAAATCGGTCCTACCGAGTTTGTGTAATCGGTCAAACCGAGTTTGCCTGACCAACTCTCTGGTTAGCTTATTACCAAAATCGGTCCCACCGAGTTTGTGTAATCGGTCTCACCGAGATTACGTTATGCCCTAACCCTAACCATATCGGTCCTACCGAGTTGCATGTCGGTCCCATCGAAAATCCTAGCGGTCACTAGATTTGCTAAATCGGTCCGATCGAGTTTATCAATTCGGTCTCACCGAGTTCGGCAAGTTGTGTGTAACGGTTAGATTTTGTGTGGAGGCTATATATACCCCTCCACCTCCTCTTCATTCATGGAGAGAGCCATCAGAACGAACCTACACTTCCAGCATACATTTTCTGAGAGAGAACTACCTACTCATGTGCTGAGACTAAGATATTCCATTCCTACCATATGAATCTTGATATCTAGCCTTCCCCAAGTTGCTTTCCACTCAAACATTCTTTCCACCAAATCCAAATCCTGTGAGAGAGAGTTGAGTGTTGGGGAGACTATCATTTGAAGCACAAGAGCAAGGAGTACATCATCAACACACCATTTGTTACTTCTTGGAGAGTGGTGTCTCCTAGATTGTCTAGGTGTCACTTGGGAGCTTCCAACAAGATTGTGGAGTTGAACCAAGGAGTTTGTAAGGGCAAGGAGACCGCCTACTTCGTGAATATCTACCACTAGTGAGGCAAGTCCTTCATGGGCGACAGCCATGGTGGGATAGACAAGGTTGCTTGTTCGTGGACCCTTCGTGGGTGGAGCCCTCCATGGACTCGCGCAACCGTTACCCTTCGTGGGTTGAAGTCTCCATCAACGTGGATGTCCGATAGCACCACCTATCGGAACCACGGCTCAAAAATCACCGTGTCTCCAAATTGTGTTTGAATCCTCCAATCCCTTCCCTTTACATTCTTGCAAGTTGCATGCTTTACTTTCCGCTACTCATATACTCTTTGCATGCTTGCTTGATATGTGTTGTGATTGTTAAACTTGTGCCTAAACTCCACTTGAACTTACAGAAGTTAAAAACTACAACTTTTGGTACTTAGTGTCTAATCACCCCCCTCTAGACACCTCTTCTCGATCCCTTTCAATGTTCCTCTGCTGTTGCGATTTTAGGTTTAAAAATTATCCCCTTTTCAGAACTGCCATAGATCCAAATTTCTAACACAAACTTGTGAAATCTGTTTGTACAACACTTAGGGATATTTCAGATCTGTCACTTGCACACCACTGTAGGCGGTTTGTACTTTTCAGAAAATGATAATCCGTCAGATACCATTAGCCCTCTTTATAAACCGCCAACTCGTCCTTGATATGAAAATCCGGGTTATCATGCATATGGGTTTCAAGTTGTTTTTCTGTCTGTAAACCGGTCTGTCTGCATTAACTGAAATCTTAAATTGGCCTTGGTCCTCTTTCCAGCTTTCCTGTTCAAATGGCCAAGACGTTTTATGCATGCAATTGGGTCCCTTCCCGGGTTACAGAAGAGCAGTTAACTGGGTATGTTCAGACTGGCGCTTTAACGAGCAAGGAAACCATCCATTGGAGAGTCCCCGGCTTAGAGAATCCTCCTGAACCTCAGGATGGAGAAATAGTTGTTTTTACTGATCATCTGAATCGAGGGTCCAGCCCACCCGGATCAAAATTCTTCCATGATGTTCTTGCTTACTTGCAACTCCACCCTCAAGATATTGGGCCAAACTCTGTGTCCAATATTTGTGATTTCCAATTATTTTGTGAGGCCTATCTTCAAGAATAACCCACAGTTGACTTGTTCAGGGATTTCTTTTATTTGAACCGCTGCACAGAATTCTCAGACGGACCCAACACTGAGCTTGGTGGGATGTCAATTCAAAAGAGGAGAGATGTCACTTTTCCCCATGCCAAGCTTCATAGTCATCCCAAGGACTGGAATCAGACTTTGTTTTACTGCAAAGATACGTCTCCATCTGGCGAAAATCCTCTGCCGGGTTACCGCCCTCACCGTCTTAGTAATACTCATCCGTTCCCTCAAAGGCTGACTGCCAAAGAATGGTCCACCTATGCGCCACAACTCTCCAAGCTTAGAGCCTTTATGGCCAACGGTTTAATGGGTGTTGACTTCGTCCGTTGCTGGATATCTTGGAGCGTTCTGCCTTTAAGCTGGCGCCCGGTTTAATGTGTGAGTACACGGGGGACTTGAAAGATCCTCAACGTCGCATTGATATTCAGCTGACAGAAGATGAAGTTACTGGAGCTGTGAAGAAAATATTGAATGAACCGGAAGCCGTCTGCAGTCAAGTAGGGCTCAGTCCCTTCTGCACTTCTAATAAACCACAAGCTGTAAGAACTGCCTCATTGTTATCTTTAATCCATCCTTTCTTTAAATGTTCCTTTATAATTTGTTGTCCATCCGTGCAGGGTGACGATCCTTTCTGGAAGAGGAAGTCTCAAGATAAACCATCCAAGCCCCAGGATAAACCGGCAAGAGCACTCCGCAGCAAGACTAAAGCTATAAAGAAATCAGCTAAGAAGAAAACCGCTGAACCCTCTGATGTGGCCAATGATGAAGATCTTGATAATCCAGACTCAGAGGTAGAATTAGATTCTCTTGGTTCTTTTTTCATTCACCTCATTGACAATGATTATTATCAGGATGATGCGGAAGCTAGCCACGCTGGTGAAGCAGAGGTAATTGCTCTATCCTCCGATTCAGATCATGTGCCAGTACCAAAACTTCGTCGAGCAGTCCGGAAAGTAAAATATTCACACCCTCTTGCTCACTTGGATCCGCACTTTTCTTTGAAGACACAGCAGCAGGAAGCCCGTCGCACAACTCGGCATAGTGGTCAAGTGGTTACCTCTTCCGATTTACCCTATTCGCCGGTTCACAAGCATCGCCAAGAGGTCTCTTGCTCTTTTGATACACTTTATCCCGAGGCGGGATATTTCCGATATCCTCTTAATCCGTCTGATTCGAATTATTAGGGAACCTCCAATTCATCCTCTCGCGAGTCATCAACCACACAGATGCCTCCACTCAAGACCGTTCCTGGGTAAGTATAGCAGGCTTGGTTTTTATGCCTTACACCGGTTTATTCTACTGACCTTTGCATTTGTTCTTTGCCGTGCCAAAGCCAGACTTAGCAAAAAGGCTAAGCTGACTACACCAACTGATGATAATCCGGCTACTGAACCGGACAGGGTCTCAGAGGCTATTGATCAAAACGCTGACATTGATCTAGATGACCCGACACCTCAGGGTCAGGATACTTTTGCTGATCCACCAGAGACAAGTCCACCAAGCCCACGTGCTGATCCGCCAAGCCCAGCTGCTGATCCACCAAACCCAGCAAAGGCCTCTGACAAACCGCCAAGCCCAGATAAAACGGCTGAAGGCACAACAGATGATGTTGTGATTACCGACTTTGGCCACACTGCTCCTGGCAATCCTGCCGCTTTATCAAAGCACAGTGCAAAAGAAGAATTCTCTGCTATGGACAAGGGCAAATGGAAAGCAGATTTGTCGAGTTATGCCCATCTCTCTGCTCAAGACATCCATTCCGGATATCTAAACCGTCTGTACAAGAACCGTGACTATGAAGCCGGTTTAGTAAACCTAATGAAAGTGCTTCAATTATCAACTCTAGTAGCCCCCAAGGGCCGGCTCATCAATATAAATGTGAACTAGGACTTATAATAGGATAATATTTGGATTTTGCTTGCGTAATCCCTGTAGGCCGGTTATACCTTTAGGATGAACCGGCATATCTTCTGTAATGTAATTTCCAAAATTCCTTCCATTTGTCAACATGATCCGGTTTATTGTCAGAACCTGGATAACCTTGGATTGAACCGATATGCATTAGCCCCCAAGTGCCAAGTATATAACTTGTTGTATGCTCGGGACTTAAAATATCCGTTTGATAAAAGCAATCCGCATTAGCTCCCAAGTGTCAAGTGCATAACTTGTTATGTGCTTGGGACTTTAAAGGAAGCATTACCAACTTGTTATCTGTCTTTTGCAGGCTGACTTGAGCAACAAAGATTCCCAAATCACCGATCTCCAAGAAAACATCAAGTCCCAGCAAGCAGAAACTTCAAAGACCAAAGATGAGTTAAAGGGCGCTTTAACCGCCATGGAGCAATTGAAGGATAGATTCAAGGGCGAGCGAGCAGATTGGGAGGCTGAAAAGGCTAACTTGCTGAAGCGGGTGGAAGATGCTCAATCGACCCTTAAACCGGTGGCAGAGGAGCTAACTGGCTTGAAGCGGCAAATCAACGTTATGACTTCTGCCATCTTTGGTAAGTACCCTTGTACTGATCTGTACTTAATCGTCCTTGGAGCCACCGGTTTAATAATAATATTGTAACCATTACAGGTAGCCGCGTCACCCATCTTGGTTCCGATATGCGCAAGAAGCTGAAGGTTGCCTATACTCTAATAGAGCAGTTGTATACCGGCGCTCAACGGGTCATCTGCACAGCCTCGTACAATAAACCGCTGCCAACTTTAATCAAGGATACATTGGACAAGCTCTCCATGACCCCGGCCCAGCTAGAAGAGATGAAGAGATCTGCTGCAAGGGTTGGCGCTTTATCTGCACTAACTCGGGCTAAGGCTTGGATAGCTGACCTTGATCCGGAGGATATTTGAAATGGTTATCCGAGTCAGAAAGAAGATGGGCCGGATTTTGACGAGGATGCCCTTAAAGCTTTGACAAAAGAGATGCACCCGCTTGCCAGCAAACTGGCTGAAGAGACTGATCTGCCTTACCATCGGTCCATCTATGATGCAGATAATACACGGATCGCTGCATCGGTTTACGAAGCCCAAAATCTAATCCCGCCAACTCGCAAGCATACTTATGCCCCTGATGTTGAACCGTCAGATCTTATAAGTGATGAAGCTGTCTTCTGAGCTTTGTGTGGAATTGACTGGGCAACCATTGACTTCCAGCCAGTGGATGGGGAGGCGGAGGTTGAACCGGCGCAGGATGATCCGCAATCTTCACATCAAGCTGAAGCAGAACCATAACTCGGAAGCCGGTTTATCGTCTTGTGCACTGTCATTTGCTCGAAAAGCAATTATCCTTTTGGGTGATTGTAACGGCTTGTAATAGGCTAGCTTGAAACATCTGGTCTACTATGCCATCGTGCATAGCTTTGAAACACTTAGTCTGCAATGCCATCGTGCATAGCCACTTTCTTGAGACTATCAATCTGTCATGATATGTCATGTCTGCTTCCGATCTTTAACAGTGTTATGCAATCTTGTTTTTCTGCATATGACAAACTTAAAATTACCCTGGCGGTTTACTGCCGGACGGGTTATGATACCCAATGTAACACCAGATTTTACAACCAAGGCTGTAAAATGAAATATGAAATATATCATACATGTGATGTTGAATCACATTGTTGGTTTACCAACTATTTGTAGTAAGGGTAATAACCCAAATCTTGAGTGTTGATAACTCTCACCATGCCGTGTTGGTTTATAAGAAGCCACGCCGGGTTATGATAATCACCGGATGATCATCCTGGCGACTTGTAGTCAATGCCAGACCGGGTTGTGATAAACACCGGTTTAAGGTTGGTTGTGTACTAACAACTGATAGTCGAAATCCACGCCGGGTTAATGAACACCGGGTTATATTGATGACTTATAGTCAGGCCGGGTCAATAGAAACCAGTTTATCTTAAAACCTTATCAAAGGAGAAAAACTTCGAAAAATAAAAGCAAATGAAAACTTGTATTCGAGGCTTTTCAAGGGCTGCCAGGCCCAAATTCGAGGCTTTTCATGGGCTGCAAGGCCACTGAGTTAAACCATTTTACAAAGCCTTTTAAGATGGACCTCACATTAACCAATCATCATTTTAACTTTGACAAGTTCAGGGTCTGTATAATATTAACTTGTCAAACGTTCGATGGGTCATACCAGGATTACCTGGACGGAGTGGCTTACTTGATGAAGGCAGGTTAACCCGGGGTTTTAGGTGAATACACCTGGCTTCCAAGCCTGGTTTGATAGCCTATTACAAGGGTCCTTTCAAACTCTTTGGTGCTGTGCACAAAGAGCCCCCAAGTAACATTGTGAGCTTGTGCTCAATGAGTACCTATGTTTGAGTTGTGCGAGGCAACAGACTCTCTTTGGTCCCTTGGGTGTGAAGCTCCCAAGCTTTTTTTATATGGCTTTATAAGCCGGTTTAATTGGTAACTAGAACTCCGCATTGTAAGCATAACCCCCCATGTAACCAAGAAGACATATAAGACGAAACGGCAGAGGCCCTGCTTTAGCAAGGATGCCGGTTTATTTATTGATCATAATATGTACATCATCAAAAATATATACATAGTAGGAGCCTATGGCTCAGGTGTAGTAAGGCCGAAGATGAGCTATATTCCATGGCCGGCGAGTCTCCTCCTCTGATTTGCATGAGTCTTTGTGCTCTTGAACATCGATGATGTAGTATGACCCGTTGTTCAGATTCTTGCTGACCACAAAGGGCCCTTCCCAAGGTGGAGACAACTTGTGCATGTCAGTCTGATCTTGGATGAGCCGGAGCACCAAGTCGCCTTCTTGGAAAGTCCTGGTTTTAACCCGGCGGCTGTGATAACGCCACAGGTCTTGCTGATAAATCACTGAGCGAGCTGCCGCAATATCCCGTTGTTCATCTAACAGGTCCAATGCATCCTGATGTCCTCTTTCATTGTCCACTTCAATGTAAGTTGTCACTCGGGGCGAGTCGTGGCGAATATCACTTGGGAGAACTGCTTTCGCTCCATAAACCATAAAGAAGGGTGTGTAACCCATAGATCTATTGGGGGTGGTGTTAATGCTCCATAAAACGGAAGGCAACTCCTCCACCCAACAACCCGGCGTCCGCTTCAAAGGGACCATAAGCCGGGGCTTGATACCCTATAAGATTTCCTGATTAGCTCTCTCCGCTTGACCATTAGATTGGGGGTGGGCAACTGATGACACATCAAGCCAGATGTGCTCACGTTGACAGAATTCTTCCATAGCTCCCTTGGAGAGATTCGTGCCATTATCTGTTATAATGCTGTGTGGAAAACCAAAGCGGAAGATCACCTTTTTCATTAATTGAACCGTCGTGGCCGCATCACACTTGCTCACTGGCTCTGCCTCCGCCCACTTGGTAAATTTATCAACCGCCACCAGAAGGTGGGTCTTCTTATCCTTGGACCTCTTAAAAGGCCCAACCATATCCAGCCCCCAAGTTGCAAATGGCCAGGTGATTGGAATCATCCCCAGCTCCTGAGCCGGAACATGAGCTCGACGTGCAAACTTCTGACAGCCATCACACTTTCGGACTAGATCCTCCGCATCGGCATGAGCTGTTAACCAGTAAAAACTATGCAGGAAAGCCTTAGCCACCAATGATTTTGAAGCGGCATGATGACCACAATCTCCTTCGTGGATTTCACGCAAGATCTCGCAGCCTTCTTCAGGAGAAACACAATGCTGAAACGCCCCTGAGACACTGCAATGATGCAACTCGCCATTGACAATAGTCATGGACTTTGACCGCCGGATTATCTGCTTGGCTAAAACATCGTCCTCTGGTAACTCGCCCCGGTTCATGTACGCCAGGTATGGCAATGTCCAATGAGGGATAGCATGAAGAATCGCCACCAATTTAGCTTCTGGGTCAGGAATAGCCAAATCCTCCTTCGTCGGTATCTTGACTAATGGGTTATGTATAACATCAAGAAAAACATTAGGCAGCACCGATTTATGCTGAGATCCGAGCCGACTTAGAGCGTCCGCCGCTTCATTCTTGCACCGATCAATGTGCTCAACCGGATAACCCTTGAAATGACCAGCAATGATATCCACCTCATGTCGATAAGCCGCCATAAGTGGATCCTTGGAGTCCCATGTACCAGATACCTGCTAAGCCACTAAATCGGAGTCACCGAAGCAACGCACCCGGATTAGGTTCATCTCCTTAGCCACCCGAAGACCGTGGAGCAAAGCCTCATACTTTGCTGCATTGTTAGTACAGGGAAACATTAAGCGGAGAACATAATAAAATTTATCACCTCGAGGGGAAGTAAGAACCACTCCATCCCCCAAGCCCTCCAATTGTCTGGATCCATTGAAGTGAACAGCCCAGTATGTGTTATCCAGTTTATCCTCCGGTGCCTGCAACTCTGTCTAGTCATTGATGAAATCCACGAGTGCTTGGATTTGATAGCAGTGCGAGGCATATATTTTAACCCGTGAGTCCCAAGCTCAATAGCCCACTTAGCGACGCAGCCAGTCGCCTCCTTGTCTGGATGATGTCTCCCAATGGAGCGGAACTGACCACAGTGATGGGATGGCCTTGAAAGTATTGCTTAAGCTTCCGGCTTGCCATAAACACTCCATACACCAACTTCTGCCAATGGGGATATCTCTGCTTGGACTCTATGAGTACCTCACCGATATAATAAACCGGCCGTTGAACCGGATATTCCTTACCAGCCTCCTTGCGCTCCACTATGATAGCCACGCCGACAGCTCGAGCATTAGCAGCCACATATAATAGTAAAGGTTCCTTATTGATGGGGGCAGCAAGAATGGGAGGTTCGGCTAATTGCCTCTTCGAATCCTCAAACGCCGCATTAGCAGCATTACTCCAGACAAAGTTGTCCGTCTTCTTCATCATCTAATAAAGCGGGGTCACCTTCTCCCCCAACCGGCTGATAAACCGGCTAAGCGCTGCAATACGACCCGCCAGCCGTTGAACATCATTGATACACGTCGGTTTAGCCAGGGACGTAATAGCCTTGATCTTTTCTGGATTAGCTTCAATGCCCCTGTTAGACACCAGAAAACCCAAGAGCTTACCAGCTGGCACACCAAAAACACACTTAGCCGGATTAAGCATCATCTTATAAACCCTCAGATTATCAAAAGTTTCCTGCAAGTCATCTATGAGTGTCTATGCTTTCCCGGATTCACCACGATATCATCCACATAAGCATGGACATTGCACCCAATCTGATTATGAAGGCAATTCTGCATGCACTGCTGATAAGTCGCCTGAGCACTCTTGAGACCAAGAGGCATAGAAACATAGCAGAAGGCTCCAAAAGGAGTTATAAAAGCCATCTTCTCCTGGTCCTTAACTGCCATTTTGATCTGATGGTAACCCGAATAGGCATCCAGAAAACTCAAACGCTCGCAACCGTCGTAGCATCAATGATTTGATCAATACGAGGGAGGGCAAAGGGATCAGCTGGGCAAGCTTTGTTCAAATCCGTGTAGTCCACACACATACGCCAAGTGCCATTCTTCTTAAGTACCAGCACCGGGTTAGCCAACCACTCAGGGTGAAAGAACTCCACAATAAACCCTGCTGCCAATAGCCGGGCTACCTCTTCACCAATGGCCTTGCGTCTCTCTTCATTAAAGTGGCGAAGAAACTGTTTGACCGGTTTAAACTTGGGATCAACATTAAGAGTGTGCTCAGCGAGTTACCTCGGTACACCTGGCATGTCAGAAGGTTTCCATGCAAAGATGTCCCGGTTCTCACGGATGAACTTGATGAACGCGCTTTCCTATTTCGGATCCAAGTTAACACTGATGCTAAACTGCTTGGATGAATCGCCAGGAATAAAATCAACCAACTTGGTCTCATCAGCCGATTTAAACTTCAAAGCCGGATCATGCTCTGTGGTGGGTTTCTTCAGAGAAGTCATATCTTCTGGATCAACATTGTCTTTATAGAACTTTAACTCCTCTGTTGCACAAACTGACTCAGCGTAAGCTGCATCACCTTACTCGCACTCCAAAGCAATCTTGCGGCTGCCATGAACTGTAATGGTCCCCTTATGACCCTGCATCTTGAGCTGCAGGTAAACATAACACGGCCTTGCCATGAACTTAGCATAAACCGGCCGTCCAAACAGGGCATGGTACGGACTTCTGATTTTGACCACTTCAAAGGTCAATGTCTCGGACCTTGAATCATGATCATCTCCAAAAACCACCTCTAGAGCTATCTTACCGACCGGGTAAGCCGATTTACCAGGTACCACACCGTGAAAGACGGTGTTCGACGGTTTAAGATTCTTATCTGTTAACCCCATACGCCGGAAGGTTTCATAATACAAGATGTTGATACTGCTCCCTCCATCCATGAGCACTTTGGTGAACTTATAACCTCCAACCTGTGGTGCGACCACTAACGCCAGATGACCCGGGTTATCAACTCGGGGCGGATGATCTTCTCGACTCCACACAATAGGCTGCTCAGACCAGCGCAGATAGCGGGGCACCGCTGGTTCAACGGAGTTCACTGCCCTCTTATGGAGTTTTTGATCACGCTTGCACAGACTAGTAGTGAAGACATGATACTGTCCACCATTTAGCTGCTTCGGGTTACTCTGATAGCCCGACTGCTGCTGTTGCTGATTCCCTTGTTGATTATAACCACCTTGGCTGCCCTGACTGCCTTGATTGCCCTGTCCACCTTGGTTACCCTGAAAACCTGAACCGGAGTTACCTCCACCATAACCCGGTCAATGAAACCCGGGTCCTGAACCGCCGGACGGTCCATGATCATACCGGAAGAGATCTGAATTTTTGAATTCTCTCATAATGAAACAATCCTTCCATAGGTGCGTAGCCGGTTTATCTTGCGTCCCGTGCTTTGGGCAGGGCTGGTTTAACAGACGCTCCAGATTCATGCCTGATCCTCCGCCCCGTGGGGGCGGTTTACCCTTGCAGCGCTGATTATTGCCCTGCACATTGGTGTTAGCCACAAAGCCAGAATTATTATCCGCCTTGCGCTTACCGTTATTCCCATGGCTTGCCTAGTTATGCTGCTGTCCTTTTGCACCGACGCTCTTCTTTCCCTTCTCTGGCTCCTCGTAATCATACTCGGGATCCTTGGAATTATCAGAATCGGCATACTTAACCAAAGCTGCCATAAGCGTTCCCATGTCATTGCAGTGACGCTTGAGCCGTCCCAACTTCAACTTCAATGGTTGAAACCGGCAATTGCCCTCCAATGTTATGATTGCTGAGTCAGCATTGATGCGGTCCGATGAATGCAGAATTTCCGAAACCCAGCGCACCCAATGAGTCGTTGATTCGCCTTCCCCTTGGACACAGGCGGCCAGATCCACGATTGACATGGGTTGCTTGCACGTGTCTTTGAAGTTTTCTATAAATCGGGCCTTTAATTTATCCCATGAACCGATCGAATTAACCGGCAGACTTTTTAACCAAGTGCGGGTCGTTCCGTCCAACATCATGGTGAAGTATTTTGCACACACCGCTTCATCCACATCCAGCATCTCCATTGCCATCTCATTACTCTCAACCCATGACTCGTGGGGTAAATCGGCAGTGTAATTAGGCACTTTACGCGGCCCCTTGAAATCCTTGGGTAGCCGCACATTACGCAGAGCTGGGGTGAGACACGGTACCCACTAAGAGCTGAAAGCCTATCCACGTTCAACTGATGCCGTCGGTTGAACCGAGGTAGGTTGATGATTCCCGTACTACGCTGCCAATTGTGCTGCTAACTCCGCCTCTCGTCGCGCTCTGCCAATGTTTACCACATCCTGAGCGTTCATGCCACCGCGCGCCGGATTAGGCCCTCGAGGGGCGTCACGGTGCCGCGCTCTGCTTGACACAGCCGGTTCATCAATGTGCCTGCTGTAACTCTTGCTCGAACGAGGGGTGGAATGTATTCTGTCTCAGCTATATGAATAAGCCTGCTGCTGCACCATAGCGGTTTGAAGAAGATCCCTGGCCCATCGCGTTTCAACCGCCGCCAGTGACTCTCCCTCCATCGGAATAGCTGCCAAACGAGACGCGACAACAATCATGTTATCCAAAGGGATAGAGAAGTGACCCGGCGGTGTCGCTATGTATTGTGGTGGGTTATCTGTTCGTCGGGGCGGGTCCGTCACCCGTGGCTGACCCGGCTCTCCTGTCCCAGGTGGCTCGGTCCAGTTCACTACTGCCGGATCACTTGGTCCAGCTCCGGGTGTATTGAAGAGATTCATTCCTTCGTAAACCGGCGGCTGACGAGATCGGTGCCTCCTCCTCAGTACTTCGTTTGATGCGTTCTGATCCAGCATGAGCTGGTAATTCTGTGCCTGGATCTGCTGTGACTAGGCATCTAAAGCAGTCCGTTCTTCAGCCATCCTGGTTTCCTCAGCCGCCAACTCTTCCTTGGCCTGAGTTATCTGATCCCGCAGCTTTGTAACCTCCGCGTTATGCTGATCCCGAGTCTCCGGGGTAACTGCTGTGGTCAACAATGTCGTCCAGCGTCCAATAAACCGGACATAACTTGAGTCGGCTGGCGTGCAGGGCCTCCCGCCCCGGCTGCCGACCCGGAAATCATTGCTGCTGCAGATGAAGATTGCAAGGTGGGCTGTGTACCAGCCATGAAAATTGCAACCCGATTTGGTGGTTCAAAGGGGTCCGGAATACTGTCACCATCGGAACAGCCCCCGATCCGACCGTCTTGCAATTGGTACAGCGACTCGGTTTCGCCAGTAGATGACTCGCCATCTGAGTAGATGACCATCTCACCGTCGGACGCCAGTTCAGAGTCCGCACCATGGATGAATCCTACGAACGCATGCTTCATGGCAGGCTGAACCCGGGCAGGACTTGCACGCTGAGCCGTCTCGACGAGGTCGGTGGAGATGTCCGGCTCAGGGCCCGGTTCGCCGATCTTGCCGATGAAAACGTGAATTCCGCCAAAGGGGACCCGGTACCCATACTCAATTGAGCCGGCCTCGGGGCCCCAGCCTGCATCATCGATGTAGAGCTTGCCGCAATGACTCTTGGTCATCCGGCCAACCGCGTATCCCTTGATTCCTTCAAAGTTGCCCTTCAATAACTCGAAACCATCGTGCGATAGCCCCACAGTGGGCGCCAACTGTCGTGGAATTAATATGTCAGATGTCCTAGTGAGAGGACTTAGTCATGGAGCCATCGCAACGAGATTAGCAAAAAGGGGTTAAACCAGACAAAGGACACAGGGAGTTTATACTGGTTCGGCCCCTTGCGATGAAGGTAAAAGCCTATGATCCAGTTGTGGTGGAATTGATGGGGTCTCGATGAGCAGGGAGCGAATCCGCTTTACCTATCTCTCGAGTTGTTGTTCTTGTCCCTGAACCGCCGTCGGGTCGTCCCTTTATATACACAGGTTGACGCCCGGCGGTTTACAGAATACCGAGGCCGGCTCATGCAAGTGTCCGGCTCGATTTCTACCTTTCCCTATCTTACAACATAAGTTATACATCTCATGGTGGTTCATGACTATGGGCCCTAATCTGCCCTTGGGCCCTAGGCCTCTAAGCTTCAATAGTACATCACCATATTCCTTGTCTTCATGGGCTTCAATACGGATGAGTATAACCCGGCCCCTCTTGGGCGTTTTATACTCAGTAGTTATATCCCCAACACTTACTAAGGATTATATTGATGGGTTGCCTTTTACCATTGCACATGATGATTTTGATGAATGTAATATGCATGTGCTCGCTGCTCCTACTTGCAATTATTATGAGAGAGGAACTATATCTCCACCTCTCTATGTTTCCAATATGATAAAATTGCAAGAAACTGCTTATACTATGCATTGGCCTTTACTATGTGTGCATGAATTGTTCTTTTATGACATGCCGTTGCATAGGAAGAGAGTTAGACTTCGTCATTGCATGATATATCCTACTTTGTGCTCACTACTAAATTACAAATCATTGTTAATTAAAATTGGCTTCGATATATCTTGGGATCTGGGTGGATCCATTACTTGAGCACTATATGCCTAGCTTAATGGCTATAAAGAAACGCTGCCAGGGAGACAACCCGGAAGTTTTAGAGAGTCTTTTATTTCTGTTGAGTGCTTTTATATAGTTTAAAAACAAAAAATAAAGAGGGGAACCCAAAACTTTTTCAAAAAGGAAAGTGAAAGTGAGAAAGACAAGCATTGTTGAAGTGGGAGAGCTCCTTGAACTTTGTTCATGCTCACGGAAACTTTGTGAATCTTAATTACAGAAACTTTTCAACAACAATAATTATCCCCTTGTACAATTCCATTGTATTATAAAAATAATGTGCCAAGGTTTGCCTTTAGGATGTTTACAATGCTTGTTGGTTTGTACGGTGCAGGACAGAAACTTTGGTTGTAGTGCGCGATTTTACATTTTTACCTGGAAAGTCAAACGGTTCTGATTCTTTTTGCAATGTCTTGATGTACAAAGTTTTTATTTTTCCTAATTTTGGTAGAATTCTTGGGGTACCATAAGTATGGTGAATGTTCAGATTGCTACAGACTGTTCTGTTTTTGACAGATTCTGTTTTTGATGTATAGTTTGCTTGTTTTGATGAAACTATCAATTTCTATCAGTGGATTAAGCCACGAAAAAGTTATATTACAGTAGACACAATGCAAAAACAAAATATGAATTGGTTTTAAACAGTACCTAGAGTAGTGATTTGCTTTATTATACTAACGGATCTTACTGAGTTTTCTGTTGAAGTTTTGTGTGGATGAAGTGTCTAATCGAGGAGGTCTCGATATGAGGAAAAGAAAGAGAGGCAAGAGCTCAAGCTTGGGGATGCCCAAGGAACCCCAAGTAAATATTCAAGGAGACTCAAGTGTCTAAGCTTGGGATGCCCTGGAAGGCATCCCCTCTTTCTTCAACAAGTATCAGTATGTTTTCGTATTTGTTTCGTTCATGCGATATGTGCAAGTCTTGGAGCGTCTTTTGCATTTAGTTTTCATTTTTCTTTTATGCACCATGCTGGTATGAGATAGCCCTTGGTTGATTTATATAATTCTCATTGTACTTCACTTAAATCTTTTGAGTATGGCTTTATAGAATGCTTCATGTGCTTCACTTATATCATTTGAAGTTTGGGTTGCCTGTTTCTCTTCACATAGAAAACCGCCATTTGTAGAATGCTCTTTTGCTTCACTTATATTTGCTAGAGCATGGGCATATCTTTTGTAGAAATAATTAAACTCTCTTGCTTCACTTATATCTATTTAGAGAGATGACATGAATTGGTCATTCACATGGTTAGTCATAAAATCCTACATAAAACTTGTAGATCACTGAACATGATATGTTTGATTCCTTGCAATAGTTTTGCGATATAAAGGTGGTGATATTAGAGTCGTGCTAGTGGGGTAATTGTGAAATTGAGAAATACTTGTGTTGAGATTTGCAAGTCCCATAGCATGCACGTATGGTAACCGTTGTGTGACAAATTTGAAGCATGGGGTGTTCTTTGATTGCTTTCCTTGTGAGTGGAGGTCGGGATCGTGCGATGGTTAACTCCTACCAACCCTTCCCATAGGAGCATGCGCAGTAGTACTTTGCTTCGAGGGCAAGTAGACTTTTGCAATAAGTATATGAGTTATTTATGACTAATGTGAGTCCATGGATTATACGCACTCTTACCTTTCCGCAATTTGCTAGCCTCTACGGTACCGTGCATTGCCCTCTCTCACCTCGAGAGTTGGTGCAAACTTCGCCGGTGCATCCAAACCCCATGATATGATACGCTCTATCACACATAAGCCTCCTTATATCTTCCTCAAAACAGCCACCACACCTACCTATTATGGCATTTCCATAGCCATTCCGAGATATATTTCCATGCAACTTCCATCATCATCATATACATGACTTGAGCATTCATTGCCATATTGCCTTGCATGATCGTAAGATAGCTAGCATGATGTTTTCATGGCTTCTCTGTTTTATGATATCTATGCTATGCTAGATCATTGCACATCCCGGTACATCGTCGGAGGCATTCATATAGAGTCAAATCTTTGTTCTATCGAGTTGTAATATTGAGTTGTAAGTAAATAAAAGTGTGATGATCATCATTATTAGAGCATTGCCCCAGTGAGGAAAGGATGATGGAGATTATGATTCCCCCACAAGTCGGGATGAGACTCCGGACTTTATGAAAAATAAAAGAGGCCAAAGAAGCCCAAATAAAAAAAGAGGCCAAAGAAGCCCACCAAAAAAATAAAATAAAAATAAAAATAAAAAATGAGAGAAAAAGAGAGAAGGGGCAATGTTACTATCCTTTTACCACACTTGTGCTTCAAAGTAGCACCATTTTCTTCATAGAGAGAGTCTCCTATGCTTTCACTTTCATATACTAGTGGGAATTTTTCATTATAGAACTTGGCTTGTATATTCCGATGATGGGCTTCCTCAAATGCCCGAGGTCTTCATGAGCAATCAAGTTGGATGCACACCCACTTTCTTTTCAGCTTGAGCTTTCATACACTTATAGCTCTAGTGCATCCGTTGCACGGCAATCCCTACTCCTCGCATTGACATCAATTGATGGGCATCTCCATGGCCCGTTGATTAGCCGCATCGATGTGAGACTTTCTCCCTTTTTGTCTTCTTCACACAACCTCAATCATCATACTCTACTCCACCCATAGTGTATGTCCATGGCTTGCGCTCATGTATTGCGTAAGAGTTGAAAAAGCTGAAGCGCGTTAAAAAGTATGAACCAATTGCTTGGCTGAAACCGGGGTTGTGCATGATGGGAGTATTTTGTGTGACGAAAATGAAGCATGACCCAACTATATGATTTTGTAGGGATATCGTTCTTTAGCACTGATATTTTGGAAGACATGATTTTTTGTTGGGATGCCCTAAGTATTATTGTTTTTATGTCAAATGATAGATTATTGCTTTGAATCACTTGTGTCTTAATATTCATGCCATGATTAGACATTTGATCAAGATTATGCTAGGTAGCATTCCACATCAAAAATTATCTTTTTATCATTTACCTACTCGAGGACAAGCATGAATTAAGCTTGGCGATGCTGATACGTCTCCGCCGTATCTATAATTTTTGATTGTTTCATGCCAATATTATTCAATTTTCATATACTTTTGGCAACTTTTTATACTATTTTTGGGACTAACATATTGATCCAGTGCCCAGTGCCATCCTGTTTGTTGCATGTTTTATGTTTCGCAGAAACCCAATATCAAACGGAGTCCAAACGGGATAAAAACGGACGGAGAATTATTTTGGAATATTTGTGATTTTTGGGAGGAATAATCAACGCGAGACAGTGCCCGAGGGGGCCACGAGACAGGGGGGCATGCCCCAGGGGGGCAGGCGCGCCCTAGACTCTCCTGGGCTCCCCATAAGGCGGTTGATGCTCTTCTTTTGCCGCAGGAAAGCTAATTTTATGGGGAAAATCTGGGCGAAAGATTCACCCCAATCGGAGTTACGGATCTCCGGATATAAAAGAAACGGTGGAAGGGCAGAATCGGGGAACGCAGAAACAGAGAGAGACAAAGAGATAGATCCACTCTCAGAGGGGCTCTCACCCCTCCCAAGCCATGGGAGCCAAGGACTAGAGGGGAAACCCTTCTCCCATCCAGGGAGAAGGTCAAGGAAGAAGAAGAAGAAGAAGAAGAAGGGGGCTCTCTCCCCCTTGCTTCCGGTGGCGCCAAAGCGCTGCCAGGGGCCATCATCATCACCGCGATCTACACCAACACCTCCGCCATCTTCACCAACATCTCCATCACCTTCCCCCATCTATATTCAACGCTCCACTCTCCCACAACCCGCTATACCCTCTACTTGAACATGGTGCTTTATGCTTCATATTATTATGCAATGGTGTGTTGCCATCCTATGATGTCCGAGTAGATTTTCGTTGTCCTATCGGTGATTGATGAATTGCTTTGATTGGTTTAATTTGCTTGTGGTTATGTTGCTGTCCTATTGTGCCCTTCGTGTCGTGCAAGCGTGAGGGATTCCCGCTGTAGGGTGTTGCAATACGTTCATGATTCGCTTATAGTGGGTTGCTAGAGTGACAGAAGCTTAAACCCGAGTAAGGGGATTGTTGCGTATGGGATAAAGGGGACTTGATGCTTTAATGCTATGGTTGGGTTTTACCTTAATGATCTATAGTAGTTGCGGATGCTTGCTAGAGTTCCAATCATAAGTGCATATGATCCAAGAAGAGAAAGTATGTTAGCTTATGCCTCTCCCACATAAAACTTGCTATCGGTCTAGTAAAGTAGTCAATTGCTTAGGGACAATTCCGCAACTCCTACCACCACTTTTCCATACTCGCTATATTTACTTTATTGCTTCTTTATCTAAACAGCCCCTAGTTTTCATTTACGTGCTCTTTATTATCTTGCAAACCTATCCAGTAACACCTACAAAGTACTTCTAGTTTTATACTTGTTCTAGGTAAAGCGAACACTAAGCGTGTGTAGAGTCATATCAGTGGCAGAGAGGACTTGAGAGAATATTTGTTCTACCTTTAGCTCCTCATTGGGTTAGACACTCTTACTTATCGAAAGAGGCTACAATTATCCCCTACACTTGTGGGTTATCAAACACTGTACTGGTAAAGGGGGTCGAGGTAAAACTAAGGAAACATTTCGAAGTGATGCTCATCTGAAAGCCTACACATACCCAATCCTTTCGAGTGAAGCCATTGGAAATCTCATACAGTTCAGGCAAATTCTTCAGTGACAGATACGAAGATGTTCTATTCTCTAAGGAATTTGTTCTGACTGAGGAGTTAGGAATTCACCAGTGCAGATTGCCTACAAGTGAGGAACATGATAGCCCTGAGGAATTTGAGAGCTCAAATTTCTGACTATTGCTATGCTACGCGCGAGCTGTCCCAAATATCTTATCCACCTAACGGTCATATCATTGAAGAAATTTATGTCTTATCATGTCGGGCTCCTCCCCGGCTATAAATAGTCGCCCCCTACAACCACTAGTTAGTTGGCTGCTCCGAGAGAATCTGACACTTTTCATTGAGAGCATCCCATCCTCGGAGGACTTGGAGCGAAAATCATCAAGTGAGGAAAAACCCAAACTCAACACCTAAAACCCAAAGTGATTGAGCATCACTGAAGAGATTGTTCCTATGTGGAACCGATGCTTGTTACCTTTGAAGACTATGCATCTTCCACACGATTAGGCATCATGGTCTAGAGCATCCAAGAGGAATTGTGGATAGCCGAGTGACCAAGTCTGTGAAGGTTTGGAAGTCACCTGTGAAGACTTACCATGAGTGATTGGGCAAGGTCTATGTGACCTTGGCTCAAGGAGAATACGGTGAGGACTGTGTGTCCTCAGGTTTAAATACCTAGCCGCTTACAACTGTCATGGCAGTTGGAACTAGTCTACCAAATCATCGTCTTCACCGAGCTACTGGTTCTATTTCCTCAACCCTTCCATTTCCTAATTCATGTGTTGATGAAATTGATCATTACTATTTGAAGACTTTGACTGAAGAATTTCTCAATTTACTAAATCCTATTTCTTCAGTCATCTTATCTTCTGCCTGCTTATCCTATTTACACGCAACATATGCTCTGTGCATGTTTCATATCATCATGATGACTGTGTTACTTTCATGTTATGCTTGCACCTAAGTACTTATTCTGCTGCTTGTAGTTCGTCACTTAGCAAATTTCTCAAGTTGTATTTCCTTAGTACGAATTTATAAAATGGCCTATTCACCCCCGCTAGTCGATATAACGCACTTCCAATTGGTATCAGAGCAAGGTACTCCCTTGTTCTGTGTGATTTTGGTTTAACCACCTGGAGTTTTAGTTATGTCGATTGCAGGCATGTTCAAGGTCTCAGCTGGGTGTCCTACCTTCAATGGGACGGACTACCCCTACTGGAAGAATAAGATGCGCATGCATCTTGAGGCAAATGACAACGATCTCTGGTACATTGTGGAAAATGGCGTTCCCTGTGTCACTCCTTCCATGAACGCTGCTGATGTGAAGAGATTCAAGCAACTCGACTCTCAAGCGAAGAATATCATACGTTGTCATCTAAGCAAAGGACAATACGGCAGAGTGAGTGCTTTGGAGACTGTAAAGCTTATCTGGGATAGGCTGTCCAAGGTCAACGAAGGAGTCTCAACTCAACGTGACTCTCGAGTTGACGTTCTTCGCAATCTCTTCAACCACTTCAAAAGACTCGACAATGAAAATGTTCAACGAACCTTCGATTGCCTCACTGACATCTCAAATGAGCTTCAAGCACTTGGTGCCACTTACATCACCGACCATGAGGTGGTGAAGAAATTTTTGAGATCACTTGATTCCTCATTTGATGGCACTGATGATTCAAGAACGTGGAGACTACAAGTCACTTGATCCTGCTGACATCCTTGAGAGACTGAACACTCATGAATTCCAACTAGTTGAGAAGAGAGATCTCTACAGGCCAAGCTATGGAAGATCATGCGCGTTGAAGGACAAGGCAGTTTCCTCATCTGAAGGGAAAGATTCTGACAGCAGCCTTGGTGATCCTGAAGAACTAAGCCAGGAGCTAGCAATGCTCATGAGGAAATTCCAGAAGTTCTCAAGACGTGGTCACTTCAAAAAATCTTCAAGAGGTGATGAAACGAGATCATATTCCTGGATTTCAATTCCTGGTCAGTTGATTCCCAATTAAAGGAAGCATTCCCTGGCGTAATAGGCGCTAGTCCACCTATTACGACGGGGAGGCAGTGCCTCGGTGTTTATCTTAGGGGTGTGTGGGGCCTAGAGTTGTTGGCGCCTGATCTGGAGGTCGGCCGGGATTAAAGGGATGGCCGGGGGGCACTGCCAAGCACGGCGGTGGTGTGAGGTCGAGGGGAGGGCTGGGCGGCAGAGGCAGGGGCCTGGGCCGGTGGTCGCTGGCTATTCGAGAAAGATCATCGACAGTGACTGGAGGGAGGTAGACGAAGGCCATCTGCCCTTTCCTTATAGATCGGACGGTTCATAAAAAAATCGACTGACCTATTTATTTTCAGCCAATTGTTATTTTGATAGGACCACATGTGGTGGTGTGCTGGAGGAGTACCTGCATTTCCCAGCCATCCATGTGCTCATATATTACAAAATCATACGGAGTAGAATCTAATTTTGTTTGCCATGCAATGTTGTAGAGCTATCATATGTCTCCTGTCATTTATTTTTCAGCCACCTGCTATCTGCTACTTTTACAGTGCACTAGTTCTGCACACACTTCACCCATACTCTCACTACTGTGTTTTTATGCAATGGTATTTCAGGCTCTGCCTTGACAGAAGCAGAAAAGAAAAGAGAGAAGTCACTCCTGATTGCTTTGGGCTTAGGCAAGACACGTTTCAACGCTATAAAGGGTGCAATGTCAGCAGATGGAGACGGTAAACATAGCTCTAGAGTTGATGATCTCGCTCCCCTGAACCACTATCTCAGGTGCTTGCTTTAACTTGGTGGTGTCATATGTGGTTGCATGTTGCATATGGTGTCTAGCCTGTCTTCGAAAGGCCGAAGTCGGTCTTTATTAAGATAAGGAAAGATATTTTTACATGAACCACCATCCCGGGAGCACCAAAAGACAAATAGCTAGTCATGGCACTGGCCGAGCCAGTGACAAGCCCAACACAGACATGCATCACCTGGAAGCCAACTAAAAAGCCACGATGGTGGCGAAGCAACCCGCCTCCCACCAGGCTCTCAAGTCCTAGATGATCACGCTCACCACTCCAGCCGGATGTCTAGCTTGTATTGCTTCCACTTTGGTTAAATTGCATCTGCTTAGCTTACACATTATACCTTTGAATATGACATGCCTTCCTATTTTTGGTACATATTAGTACATTTATCTATTAACCATGTTCTTACATCAAACTAATATTCTTGTGTATCCCTCATCAATCACTTATGATGAGGCAGTCATACCAGTGGACTACTGCGAGAAAAGATCCTCATTTAAAGAATGCAGCATCAGCCTCCCCACATGATTCTCAAGAAACAGCATGGCTAAATGAAGATAGTGAACGTAGCCCTGTAGTTGATTGCTGCATTTCCCCTAAACTAGCAGCGCGGGTGCTTGCTCTAACTTGGCAGCGTGATACGTGGTTGCATGTTGCATATGGTGTCTAGATTGTAATTCTTTCAATATGGTTGCATGTTGCATATGGTGTCTACATGCCTTCCTGTTTTTAGTACATAGTACATCTGTCTATTAAGCATGTCCTTACATAAAACTATTGTTTTTTTGTATCACTCATCAATCAATATGACGAGACACCTTTAGTATATGCAGTGCGATATTAGTTGCATCTTTCGTATGATTTATAGCATGCACTGCTTCTAATTTGTTGAAATGCCATTTAAGATGGGACGCTTTTAACTTGGCAGAGTCATATTGGTTGCATCTTTCATGTGGTGTATAGCTTGCATTGCTTCTTATTTGTTGAAATGGCTTCTGCTTAGTTTACATAAACAATTGTGAATATGCCATGGCGTCCTGTTTTTCGTACACATTCCATCCTGGTATCATGTATTTGCCTTACATCAAAGTAGTGATTGTCAGTATCATGCATGAATGAGTTATGAAGAGTGAATTTTATTGCTTTTTCTTGTCAATTTTACTTGACAATTCAAAATCAATAAAGCGGAAGGAAATTAGCAAGGCAGTGGATAAAGGTGCTCCTTCCAAACAAAGGGCCTCTACAGATTCTACTCCGCCACCCTCCCAAGAAGATTTGGAAGACAACACATGCATAGACACTCAAAGTAGTTGTGTTGATGATGAGCACGTCTCCCCTAGTGCACCATCATAGGTGCTCCCTCTAACTTGGCACTGTTATATGTGGTTGCATGTTATGTATGATGTCTAGCTTGTATTGCTTCTAATTTTGTTGAATTCCATCTGCTTACTTTACACATTATACTAGTGAATCAGACATGTGTTCCTGTTTCTAAAACATACAATATCTGTCTACCACACCATGTTCTTACATCAAAGCACTACTGTTGTGTAACCTGCAACAATCACATATCATAAGACACGTTTGACTTGGGAGTGTGATATAGGTTGCATCTCGCATTATTTTCTAGCTTGTACTACTTCTAATTTGTTGAAATGACACTTATGACGAGACAGTTTTAACTTGGTGGAGTGATATTCGTTGCATCTTTCATATGGTGTCTAGCTTTCATTGATTCTAATTTGTTGAAATGCCTTCTGCTTAGTTTACACATCATAGCTATGAATATGCAATGCTGTCCTTTTTTCTTACACATTCAATCATCCTATCATGCGGTCGCCTTACATTAAAGTAGTGCTCGTCAGCATCCTGCATCAATGAGTTCTGAAAAGCGAATTATTATTAATTTTTCTTGTGGGTTTGACTTGACAAGAAAATGGAATTAAGAAAAAGGAAGGAAAAAATAAGGCAGGGACTGATGGCGGTCTTCAGGCAAAACCGGCATCCAAGGTGCTTTCTCTAGCTTGGCAGTGTGATATTGTCTTGCATGTTGCATACGGTTTCTCACTTGTATTGCTTGTAGTTTGATTAAATTACTTCTACTTAGTTTACACAACTAGTTGTGAATTAGCCATGCCGTCCTATTTTTCGTACATATTCCATCCTCATATCATACATGTTCCTGTTTCTAGAACATACAATATCTGTCTATCACACCATGTTCTTACATCAAAGTACTACTATTGTGTAACCTGCAACAATCACTTTTCACAAGACACGTTTAACTTGGGAGTCTGATATAGTTTACATCTTGCATTATTTTCTAGCTTGTACTACTAATTTGCTGAAATGGCACTAATGACGAGACAATCTTAACTTGGTAGAGTGATATTCGTTGCGCCTTACATATGGTGTATAGCTTTCATTGCTTCTAATTTATTGAAATGCCTTCTGCTTAGTTTACACATCATAAGCTATGAATATGCAATGGCACTAATGACGAGAGACCTTTAGCTTGGTAGTGTGATGTTGTTTGCATCTTGCATATGATTTATTTTTTGTACTGATTCACATTTGTTTAAACGCCAGTTATGACGAGACACTGTTAACTTGGCAAAGCGATATTTGTGGAATATTTCGTATGGTATCTACCTTCCATTGCATTGCTTCTAATTTATTGAAATGCCTTCTGCTTAGTTTACTCATCATAGTTCTGATTATCTCATGACGTCTTATTTTTCGTACATATTACATCCTCCTATCATGTGGTTGTCTAACATCAAAGAACAATTCGTCTGTATCACGCATCAATTTGTTCTGAAGAACTAAATTTTTATTCCTTTTTCTTGTCGGCTTGACTTAACATGGCATAGAGAGATAGGAAGGAAGACGGAATGACAGGGGATGGTGTTACTACTAAGGACACACAGAAATAGAAGCAACCGAATAATGCAGATTCTGCTGGTACTGATGGTGCAATAGAAAGGTCAAAATCCAGTGAAAACTTGTACAAACGCGGTATCCCGTGCTACACTAGCTGCAAAACTAGCCAAACAGAAACAAATAGCTGCCACCAAACAACCAGAGACAACCCTAATTGTTAAAACACCTTCCATAGTACCACCAGCTGCACGAGTTACTCGTTCGTCAACTGAGCTAGTAGCATGCTCCCAAGCTCCCTTGACACCTGACACTACATCCCAAGCAATCTTGACACAATACGAGTTGGCAAGATCAGATGAACCTTGTGAGCTTCAACAGCTAGAAGGTAGTTGTTGGAGTGAAGTTATAGTTGCATGCTTCTTTATATGTAGTCTCACAGTTTGATGTACACTAACAGTTCCTATGTTCCTTGTTGGACTAGTACCTAAGCGCAAGAGGAAACAAACATCAGGGATAATGCTTGATAGGTTAACTAAATCTAGAGGAGGAGGAATGGAGATTCGTTTTGAGGCAGGTTTAAAAAGGCCACGTGATGCTATAGAGTCAGCCAAGTTAGTATCAGAGGCAGCGGGTGCCGTTAGGTGTCATGCACGTATCCTCCCAACATGGATTCAGTACAGAAATGACAAAGACGAAACCCAGTTCAACACCTTCCTCGACCATTTATCTGTAAGTATGGTTATGTATGGAAACTAGTAATATCATCTTGCTCTGTCACGTATTTTCTAGGTTGCTGATAATGAGACTCCCATAATTTTCAACAGATGAGGTTCAAGTTGGATAACCAAGATGATGCAACTAGACAAGCTTGCACCCATGTTTTCAAGTCTGCTCCGCGATAGTATCGGTATAGCTTGAGGAAAACTCACTTTGAAGGCAAGGCTAACAGTGAACTTGCCCAAACATCTCCAGTGGGAAATATATCAGATGAAGACTGGAGAGGCCTCGTTAAACACTGGTCTGATCCAAAGTATCAAGTACGTTATATGTATGTGATCAGATCACATGTTGAACTCCTATTTATGCATGTGCCTCACAAATCTATCTTCTTGTAGGTGAACTGTTCAAAGAACAAGGCCAACTGTACGAAAATGAAATTCCAACAGACGACGGGATCTCATAGCTATATTGCACACTGCGAGGCTCTTGTAATTAGCTGATGTTTCACTCTTTTCGCTGTGCCATATTATCAGATCTATATTGACTTGTTCCAAATGCAGAGGAAAGCCCGAAAGGACCAAAAAGTACCTGCACCAAATGCTGTGGATATCTTCAAGGACTGTCACACCAGCAAGACAAAGGGCATGACTACACCAGTCAAAACTGCTATTGTAAGTCCTTAATCCTCATGCCTTTTAACTACATGGTTTGCAGCCAATGTCTATTACTCTTTTTAATTTTATACACAATTGTCTTAGCGTATCATCGCACCTTACAAGGTTTAAAAGAGAGGAGTGATGTTCCTTTGATCTTGATCTGTAATCTAGTTTCGTGCTGGACTTGCCCACACAACATTACAATTGCCTGTTTGTCTATTCTTAGTTGTTTTCTGATATGAATGATGTCATACTATGCTTACCGTGTTATAAACTTTGTCTCTTTATCCTTAGCTGTCAATCCAATGTGAAGAAATACACAATACATTAGCCATGGTACATAGTCATATGTTTGGAACCTGGTTTTATTATGTACTTTGCAGTAAAATACAACTAATATTTTACACGTGTTCACCAAAATAAGTTTTGTATATAGACCAAAGCTATTTTGTTCGGTTTTGCTGCCTCCTTAATATCTTATGTTCTGGTAGTACTAATGTAAAAAACTCAACTTTTCAGCAAGCTATGGAAAAATGGTGGAACCTCCACCTTCTGAAGGTGACGAGGCAACTATAACCGCAATGTCACCTATTGCTACAGTGGGTCGTACCTTCCCACTAATAGTGCCAAAAGCACATTCTTGTGTAATACTGGGTTGGTTGTTAAGGAAATCTCGTCCAAACTGCCTCATGATCAAGATATGCAAGCTCAAAACAATGTTATATTTGCACTCCAGACACAAGTCCATTCCCTAATAGAGAACCTTTGTGAAACAAGGACAACCATTGTTCGATGTCGTCAAGATATGCATGGTTTTGAAACCAGACTATGAGACATTTGCTATGTTGTTCAGGAGCCTAGTAGAAATGAAGGCGAAGGTTATGGTGCTCCATCGGACAGTACAGCATGAAAACATATCAGTCAGGTCAAATGAACTGAGCTTCTGAACTTTTGGTGGTGCATTTATCTGCCAGACTATTAACTTCCATGCCAACCTTCCTTTTGGTTTATGGTTGTGATTTATTTTGTTGCGATACAAATTTTTTTATTAACGTGCAGCCACCGGCTGAAGAAAATAGCAAGCCATTTTTGTATAATGTAGGGTGTTCCCTATATTTGCACTGGTGGCGAACTTTGATGCCCAATGGATGTAATCTGTGCAATCGCCTTAATAGCCCAGCGTTAGTTTCAGGCTTATTTATTTCCTAGTCTTCTTTTTCCATGGTTTTCTAGTGGCCACAGCAACCATGGGCCATATACGGACCGTGGTAACCTTGAGCCTGCTACAGGCCGTAGGATCCATGGGCCTCCTATGGGCCGTTGGATAAATGGGACTCCAACGGGCCGTTGGATAAATGGGCCGCCAACAGGCCATAGAATCGGTGGTGTTTCGTTCTACGGTAGGGTGCGTCGACTGCAAATTAAAATTTTCCTACGCGCAGAACAACAGGAACATGCTACGGGAGATGGATCACAGATTGTTACCACTAGACACGCAGTGCCGTGAAGCGGAAGAAGAGTTGGGGTAGCGCGTCCGCGTAGATCGTCTCCTCCTCGTTCGATCTCCCTTGAACAGCCGGTCGTCCGATCCCACGTACAAGTTCGCTGGAGCGGTGCAAGTGCACCGCCTCTAACGGTATCCGCGCGTGCAGGAGGAACACCATGCGGCGGACTGCTAGGTCCGATCACACAGTCGACGGCGAGTGAAGGTGGCTATTCGCAACACATGCAAACCCTAGTGACAGTGCCGAAGCAATCAACTGAATAAGTGTGCCGCACCTCCACTATTTATAGGCATCCGTCGCGGGCTCAACACTTGGGCCTTGCACGGATCCTAAATCCCAAAGTCTACTCGGTCGCGTTCCAAGTCCATCTCGGATCACATCCAACCAGTGTCCTCCGAACCGACCTCGTAGGTTCTTTCCTATAAGCATGACCCCTTAGATTCAAGTCGGCTTGGTCACAGTTCGGATCACCTCTGACCTGCACGGTTGGTAGCGGCCTCTAGCAAGGCGTGCCGACCACCAAGCAGACTATGAAGCTGGTTAGGCGAACCTGTACAACGTGTCACACTTTTGTTCCCTTTGTCGCACGATATATGTTGTCAGGCTCAAGGCTAGACTGTCATCCTTGTGCTAGCCCGACCTCTTTCTCGTTCCAGTGATACCGACCACAAACTGGATTATCTTATAATCCTTGTCGCATGGCCATGCTTATCCTGGTCGGATCACACGAGGGGCCCAGAGTATATCTCTCCTGATCGTAGGGGCAAATCCCATCTTGCTCGACCATGTCTCGCAACATGGGACTGGACAAGCCCGAAACCTACCTTTGTAACTACCTAGTCACGGAGTAGCATTTGGTCGGCCGAAAGCAGGTCTGTCACCATCCCGAGTACATGCGTCAGCTCAGGTCTTAGGACATAGAATGTATGTTGTACTAGAGACTCATAGATGACATGTCGCTGCGTCTCATAGTTGGGTCTGTCCAACTCGGACCTTATCTCGACTCGGGTCCGACTACGTCGAATCCGACCAGACCTTTCCAAGTCCATATTATCCGGTTAGCATCCAATGCTCCATGGCTAGTGAGACTAAGCCATCCACCGTGTCATATGCTAGTCTAGTCCGACGTGTGCCCACACGTCACTTGCGACTAGGGACAATTTAGGATGTACTCCCTCCGTAAAGAAATATAAGAGAGTTTAGATCACTAAAGTAGTGACCTAAATGCTCTTATATTTCTTTACAGAGGGAGTATCATACAACACAAGATCTCACAAACAAGTCATGTACTTGCCAACAAGTATCATTGATTACGTCCAAGGACTATCTTTATTCATAAACACACAGGAAATATCATCATACATGATTGCCTCTAGGGCATATCTCCAACAGTCTCCCACTTGCACTAGAGTCAATCAAATAGACATCGAATGACCATAGCTCTAACGTGCCCCTCATGCTTGGGTTGTGGAAGTGGCTTAGTCAACGGATCTGCAATATTTGCATCTGTGTGAATTTTGCATACATCTACATCACCATTCTTTACGATCTTTCGTATCAGGTGATATTTCCGATCTATGTGTCTGATCTTGTGGTGATTCCTCGGCTCCTTGGCTTGTGCGATGGCACCAAAATTATCACAATAAAGGTCCAACGGTTTTACCGAGGCTGGGAAAATACCAAGATCATCCAGAAAATGTCGGATCCAAACACCTTCCTTTGCAGCTTCACAAGCCGCAATGTATTCGGCTTCTGTGGTAGAATCAGCCATCGTATCTTGCTTGGAACTCATCCAGCTCACTGCTCCTCCGTTCATGACGTACACGAATCCGAACTGTGATCGACAATCATCTCCGTCGGTTTGGAAACTAGCATCGGCGTAACCCTTTACGACGAGCTCTTCCTCAACTCCATAAACTAGGAACATCTCTTTAGTCCTTTTCACGTACTTCAAAATAGTATTTACCGTTGCCCAGTGACTCTTGATACGTCTCCGTCGTATCTATAATTTTTTATTGTTCCATGCCAATATTATTCAACTTTCATAAACTTTTGGCAACTTTTTATACTATTTTTGGGACTAACATATTGATCCAGTGCCCAGTGCCAGTTCCTGTTTGTTGCATGTTTTATGTTTCGCAGAAACCCCATATCAAACGGAGTCCAAACGGGATAAAAACGGATGGAGAATTATTTTGGAATATTTGTGATTTTTGGGAGGAAGAATCAATGCGAGACGGTGCCCGAGGGGGCCACGAGACAGGGGGCGCGCCCCAGGGAGGCAGGCACGCCCTGCACTCTCCTAGGAACCCTGTAAGGCAGTTGACACTCTTCTTTTGCTGCAACAAAGCTAATTTTATGAGAAAAATCTGGGCAAAAGATTCACCCCAATCGGAGTTACGGATCTTCGGATATAAAAGAAACGGTGAAGGGGAAGAATGTGAGAACGCGGAAACAGAGAGAGACAGAGAGATAGATCCAATCTCGGAGGGGCTCTCGCCCCTCCCACGCCATGGGAGCCAAGGACCAGAGGGGAAACCCTTCTCCCATCTAGGGAGGAGGTCAAGGAAGAAGAAGAAGGGGGCCTCTCTCCCGCTTGCTTCCGGTGGCGCCGGAGCGCTGCGGGGGGCCATCATCATTACCGCGATCTTCACCAACACCTCCGCCATCTTCACCAACATCTCCATCACCTTCCCCCATATATATTCAGCGGTCCACTCTCCCGCAACCCGCTGTACCCTCTACTTGAACATGGTGCTTTATGCTTCATATTATTATCCAATGATGTGTTGCCATCCTATGATGACTGAGTAGATTTTCGTTGTCCTACCGGTGATTGATGAATTGCTATGATTGGTTTAATTTGCTTGTGGTTATGTTGCTGTTCTATTGTGCCCTCCATGTCGCGCAAGCGTGAGGGATCCCCACTGTAGGGTGTTCCAATACGTTCATGATTCGCTTATAGTGGGTTGCTTGAGTGACAGAAGCATAAACCCGAGTAAGGGGGTTGTGGCATATGGGATAAAGGGGACTTGATGCTTTAATGCTATGGTTGGGTTTTACCTTAATGATCTTTAGTAGTTGCGGATGCTTGCTAGAGTTCCAATCATAAGTTCATATGATCCAAGAAGAGAAAGTATGTTAGCTTATGCCTCTCCCACATAGAACATGCTATCGGTCTAGTAAAGTAATCAATTGCTTTGGGGCAATTTCACAACTCCTACCACCACTTTTCCACACTCGCTATATTTACTTTATTGCTTCTTTATCTAAACAGCCCCTACTTTTAATTTACATGCTCTTTATTATCTTGCAAACCTATCCAACAACACCTACAAAGTACTTCTAATTTCATACTTGTTCTAGGTAAAGCGAATGCTAAGCGTGCATAGAGTTGTATCGGTGGTCGATAGAACTTGAGGGAATATTTGTTCTACCTTTAGCTCCTCGTTGGGTTCGACACTCTTACTTATCGAAAGAGGCTACAATTGATCTCGTATACTTGCGGGTTATCAAGACCTTTTTCTGGCGCCGTTGTCGGGGAGTCATAGCGTGGGGTGAATATTCTCATGTGTGCTTGTTTGCTTTATCACTATGTAATTTTTATTTGCTGTTCTTAGTTGTTTTCTATCTCTAATTATGTGTAGGAAATGCAAAATACCAAAAAAAATAGTTGTACCTACTGAAGCAATGGTTGAAGAACTGCTCAAAATCTATCACACTCCTGAAGCTTTTACTTGGATCATCTTCGATCCCTTTGTGCCCGTGCTGAAACCCCGACTAGCTTAGTTGAGGGCAAATCTTTAGATGAGCATGCTTGTTTTGTGCGACACCGTATATCTGAAAAAGGGAAACTTTTACTAGATCAAATTCATCGTTTGCAATGCTATGCTTCGACTTTATGTGAAATATATGATGTTACTTGTTGTTCTGAAAATCCTAAGAAACACATTCCCTACCAATGCTTGTTTAGTGATAATGGAATCGTATCTTCATATGCTAAGGGTGTTTATAATTACTATGATGTTCAACAAATTGAAGAATTTGTTGCTTTTAAAGGTGCTTATGAAATTGCTTCTTTCATTGAAAAGTATGATGCTACTCTCTACAAATCTGATTTTTTTGCCATACTTGAATATTGTTATGATAATTATGCTTCTAATGCCTATGCTAAACTATACATTGAGGACTCCTCCGCTGTCCAAGAAGAGACTAATATCTTGCAGGAGTCTATGGAAGAAGAAATTGATTAAACTGTGAGCTCATTGGATGAAAAAGATGATGAGGAGAGCGAAGAACAAAAGAAGGAAGAGCGGATTAGCAACCCGTTCCCACCTTAGAATGAGAGTAACTCTTCAACTCATACATTGTTTAATTCCCCTTCGTGCTTACCGAAGGATGATTGCTATGATGATTGTTATGATCCCGTTGATTCTCTTGAAATATCCTTTTGTAATGGTGCTTGCTATGCTTGTGGCCAAGATGCCAATATGAATTATGCTTATGGAGATGAACTTGCTATAGTTCCTTATGTTAAACATGAATTTGTTGCTATTGCACCCACGCATGATAGTCATATTATCTTTTTGAATTCTCCAAACTACACTACATCGGAGAAGTTTGTGCTTATTAAGGATTATATTGATGGGTTGCCTTTTACTATTACACATGATGATTTTGATATATATATAATATGCATGTGCTTGCTGCTCCTACTTGCAATTATTATGAGAGAGGAACAATATCTCCTCCTCTCTATGTTTCCAATATGATAAAATTGCAAGAAACTGCTTATACTATCCATTGGCCTTTACTATGTGTGCATGAATTATTCTTTTATGACATGCTGATGCATAGGAAGAGAGTTAGATTTCATTGTTGCATGATATATGTTACTTTGTGCTCACTACTAAATCACGAATCACTGTTAATTAAAATTGGCTTTGATATACCTTGGGATCCGGGTGGATCCATTACTTGAGCACTATATGCCTAGCTTAATGGCTTTAAAGAAAGCGCTGCCAGGGAGACAACCCGGAAGTTTTAGAGAGTCATTTATTTCTGTTGAGTGCTTTCGTATAGTTTAAAAACAAAAATAAAATAAAGAGGAGAAACCAAAACTATTCAGACAGGAAAGTGAAAGTGAGAAAGACAAGCATTGTTGAAGTGGGAGCTAGCCTTGAACTTTGTTCAAGCTCACAGAAACTTTGTGAATCTTGATTACAGTAACTTTTCAACAAAAATAATTATCCCCTTGTACAATTCCATTGTATTATAAAAATAATGTGCCAAGGTTTGCCTTTAGGATGTTTACAATGCTTGTTGGTTTGTACGGTGCAGGACAGAAACTTTGGCTGTAGTGCACGATTTTACGTTTTTAACTGGAACGTCAAATGGTTCTGATTCTTTTTGGACTCTCTTTCTGTACAAAGTTTTCATTTTTCCTAATTTTGGTAGAATTTTTGGGGTACCAGAAGTATGGTGGATGTTCAGATTGCTACAGACTATTCTGTTTTTGATAGATTCTATTTTTGATGCATAGTTTGCTTGTTTTGATGAATCTATCAATTTATATTAGTGGATTAAGCCATGGAAAAGTTGTATTACAGTAGACACAATGAAAAAACAAAATATGAATTGGTTTGCAACAGTACTTAGAGTGGTGATTTGCTTTATTATACTAACGGATCTTACCGAGTTTTCTGTTGAAGTTTTCTGTGGATGAAGTGTCTAATCGAGGAGGTCTTGATATGAGGAAAAGGAAGAGAGGCAAGAGCTCAAGCTTGGGGATGCCCATGGCACCCCAAGTAAATATTCAAGGAGACTCAAGCGTCTACACTACAAAAAAAAGACACATCCGTGACATTTTGGGCAGAACGAATTTTTTTTATGTCATACATATGACACTTCTGTGACCATAATTGTGACAAAAACCGGTATCATCATAGATGTGGTGGGCTCCTAGTTCTATGAGAAAAAATCATAACAGAAAATGGGCTTTTCATCCTGGGCGAGCCGGAGACGCAACCGCATGACATTCTTTGGGCCGTCCATGACGGAAAAAACCGTGGTAGAAGCGAGGGGAAGAAAATTTCGGGGAGTTCTCGGTTACGGTGGGAGGTCGAGGGCTGAGCGATGTGTGTTTCTCTTGTACAGGTACGCGCGTGTGTGCGAGGCGTTGGCTCTAACTGAACCCGAGCGAGGCGTTGGGCTCTAACTGAACCCGAGCGATTGCACTGCAGGCTACGCGTTACTGAACCCGAGCGATCGATCGATGGCTGTTAACTGAACCCGATCGAGCGATTCCTTCTCTACTGCTACTAACTGAAGCCGATCAATGTTGCCTCTGGGATGAACAGTGAGCGTTGCAGGGGGAGGGGGGTTGGATGAACAGTGAGCGGTGGCGTTGCCTCTAGATGAACAGGACCCCGTGGTGTGGTGGAGGGCTGGATGAACAGTAGACGGTGGAGGGGTGCCCGTGGAGGGGTGGTTGAACAGGACCCCGTGGTGTGGAGGGCTGGATGAACAGTAGACGGTGGAGGGGTGGTTGAACAGTAGCCGGTGGAGTAGTGTGCGGTGGAGGCTGGATGAACAGGAGCCCGTGGAGGCTGGAGGAGGTCGACGGTAGCCCGTGGAGGCTGGAGGACTCCCGTTTTGCGGTACGCCACACCCCTCCCGATGAACAGGACCTCCGTTTCGACCGTAGGAGGTCTGTTTCGTCCGTTTTGCGGTACGCCACACCCCTCCCGATTAACAGGACCCCCGTTTCGACCGTAGGAGGTCCGTTTCCTTTGTTTTGCGGTACGCCACACCCCTCCCAGTCAACAGGACCCCCGTTTCGACCGTAGGAGGTCCGTTTCCTCCGTTTTGCGGTACGCCACACCCCTCCCGATCAACAGGACCCTGTTCCGAACGTAGGAGGTCCGTTTCCTCCATTGTGCGGTACGCCAGGCCTCGTTTCCATCGCCTGTTCCGTCCAAGCCCTCCCGATGAACATGACCACGCATTCCGTTCCGACCCAGCCGGTTGGCTCCCACGCGTTCCGTTGCTTCCCGATGAACACGACGCATTCTGTTGCCTCCCCATGAACACGACGCGTTTCGTTGCCTCCCCATGAACACGATGACGACGTTATTTCTCCGTTCCGACCCAGCTATGTACACGAGCCCTGGCCGCATGTATGCGCGAGTAGGCGTTCGAGACCCCGCCCGCATGTACATACGTGGCCGTATTTTCTTTCTTGCACCCTGGCCGTTGTATGTACGTGTACATGCTACGTGCACGCCTCTACTACGACACGTACGCGCCTCTACTACGACACGTGCGCGCCTCTACATCGACCAGTATATATGTACGTACACGTTCGCGACCAGAATGACAACACTACGTACGCTTCAACCAGGTGGGTCCCGACTATCAGGCACTTCCTTGCCTGCGAAGATGTAGTTGGTGGGTCCCAGCAGTCAGGGGGGCAAATCGTTTTGGTTTTTTTTGCCCGGACACACTTCCTTGCGTGCGAAGATGTAGCTAGTGGGTCCCAGCAGTCAGGGGGGCGAATGGTTTTTTTACCGGGACGCACTTCCTTGCGTGTGAAGGTGTAGTTGGTGGGTCCCAGCAGTCAGGGGGAAATGTTTTTTGCAAAATACGGTGGCCCGTCCGGTGGGTCTCTGTTGTCAGGTGGAGGAATCATTATTTTCTACGTAATAAGGAGGCACTTCCTTGCTGCGGCCGTGGACCCAGCTGTCAGCCTCTTCACTTACAGTCCACGTCCGATGGAAGTCGTTCCTTGACCACGTTGACCACGCCACGCCGAGAGCACCAGGGTGGTGGACGACGGCGAGGCCTAGGAAGGGGACGACGCGGAGCCGGTGAAGACGCGGCAGTGGATGCCCACACGGAGAGGAGTATGAGGGTTCACTCATTCGGCTGCGGTGTGAGGCTGCCGTCGCCGCAGGGCCTGGCCAGCGTTGGGAATAGTAGGGGGTGGTAAGGCCTCCGCGGCAGCACAGCCGGCCATGGGAGGCAGGAGCAGGCGGCACGACTGGCGCTGCTTTGGCCGGCTGGAGCAAGAAGACCAGAGGTTGAAGAAGCACTACGGCCGTTGGATGGACATGGTACGGTCACTGGAGCTAGCATCGTTCATATTGACTAAGTTGACAAAGCCCTCCGTCCCCGTCAACTTAGTAGGCCCACAAGTCAGCCTCCCACCAAGGTGGGTCCCAGCTAGCAGGGGGAGTATTCATTTTTTTGTGCGTAATAAGGAGGCACTTCCGGTGGGTCCAAGCTGACAGCGGGGGGAACGTTTTTTTCATGAAATACGGTGGCCAGTCCGGTGGGTCCCAGCAGTCAGGGGGGAAACATTTTTTTAGCGAAATAATGTGGCCCGTCCGGTGGGTCCCTGCTGTCAGGTGGAGGAATAATTATTTTGCGCTTAATAAGGAGGCACTTCCTTGCGGCCGCCGTGGACCCAGCTGTCAGCCTCTCCACGTACAGTACTCTTCTGATGGAAGTCGATCGTTGACCATGTTGACCACGCCGCGCCGAGAGCACCAGGGTGGTGGAAGATGGCGAGGCCTAGGAAGGGGATGATGCGGAGCCGGGGAAGACGCAGCAATGGAAGCCCGCGCGGAGAGGAGCACGAGGGTTCACTGGTTCGGCTGCGGTGTGAGGCTGCCGTCGCCGGAGAATAACAGGGGGTGTGGGTGAGTGGAGGGATGGCCTGGCGAGCGGTGGGAGTAGTATGGGGGCGGTGAGGCCTCCGCGGCAGCACAACCGGCCATGGGAGGCAGGAGCCGGCGGCACGACCGGCGCTGCTTTGGGCAGCTGGACCAAGAAGACCAGAGGTTGAAGAAGCACTACGGCCGTTGGATGGACATCGTACGGTCACTAAAGCTAGAATCGTTTATATTGACTAAGTTGACAAAGCCCTTGGTACGCTCCAACTTAGTAGGCCCACAGGTCAGCCTCCGAAACGGTGCGCCCCAGATGTCAGGGGGAGGAATCACTTTTTTGGGCGGCCGAAGCTAAGAATATCCGAGATCGAAGAAGAAGCATGACATCCGTTGGATAGACATCCAATGGCCACTGCTGCTAGAACCGTGTGTTGACTATAATATGTTGACAAAGCCTTGCATATGCGTCAATTTTTTTAGGAGATGCGTCACTTAGTAGGCCCACAAGTGTGTGGCAGAGAACTTATAGCCCATTTGCGTTTTGTAAGAATGTACAACCCATTTTTGAATTCTAATGGAATTTACAACAGCCCATTTATAGTTTGTTAAAAGTACAACCCATTTTCTAGCTAGGACAATGGTTACTAATTTCAACCAACCGTTGAAGACAGAATTCATTAAAATTTCCCACATTTTGATGGGATTCAAAATATTTTTATCCCGAAATTTCTAGAATATAAATTTGTATTACGTAAAAATCCAACGAAACATTGCATGCACAACAATGAAAATTTAAGATTTTCAAAATCCATAAATAATATTTTATAAACTAATTTCTTGTTTGGTGCATTTTTTATAGTTACTGCCCAGTTTTTATAATTACATCCTATTTATTATTTTTTAAAGCCCATTTTCCTGTTAAGCCTAATGCGTCCCTCCTAGGAAAGATTTGCAGCCCAGCGAGGCGGAGAATAACGAGTTGACCTTGCCTGGGTATTCCTCAAAAAGACGTATAGCTGGGCTAGCCATTTTCATCTTGAAAAAATTAGAATCTGGGCTGGATATCTGGCCTGGGCTAGACGGGCCACAGCCCGCCCAGTTAATACCCTGCTCTCCTTTGAACAACAACAAAATCATCGCCAAGAAAAACTCTGCAGTGCTCACGCCTCAAAAACACAAATACTGCTTGAGCTGCTTGGTCCCAGCTGTCGGCCGCACCTTGTGCAATTCTCTCGTTTATATTGACTACATAGGTTGATACTGGTGTGGGACTATGATGTCAGGAAACTAGGAGAAAGCAAAAAAAATATAGTTGTACATAATAAGGAGGCACTTGCGTACGTATAGCTATGGCCCTAGTAGGTCCCTAGTGTCATCCAGTCAAAATAAAGTCATCTCCTGATTCCTCATGTTCGTTGACGATGTTAACAATGCTCGGCGCCACGGCGAGCGCAACAACTCGAAGGACAATGGAAAGGGCCTCGCGGGCCCTATGGATGGTCTGATACAGTGCTCGCTGCTCATTTAGGAAGCCAGGATCATCGGACACCTATGAGCACCTTCGAGAAACTGAGACGGCATGAAACGGTAAGGCCGCTCTTGGGAGCTCTGGTTTATTTCAAACCTGTATTAACATACAAGTGTAATTTACTCGTCATCGGAAACAACGCGTAAAATACAGGCGTAATGAAACCGAGGGCCCGAGGTCTGTAAGTAAAATCGACGGGTTACACGTGTAATTTGAGAGACCAGTGTATATTTTACGAGCACTGCTATATGGACGACATTACCATACGATACATGCACGAAGTGCGTATCATGCCATCCATGGGCAAGGCTGAAACAGCAGCTAACGACTGGATTAGCAATCGTCCGAGTGTCGTTCAGCGTTTTTATCGTGTGTGAAGTACTTCTGATATTTTACTAGTCGAAATCAACCAACCAAGCGCCTTCCCCCGAGACCATCTGCTTTAATTTACAAGCTTTAGTTTTACAAGCGGTTTTGGTTGAAAAATGACAGTCCAATCACGGCCTAATATTATGAGTTGGTCGGAAGATCATATGGTTTCACATCTAACCTACCAGACGATGAACTTCTTAAGCACGGAAACAACAGAAGAGGATGATCTTCTTAACAAGCAAATCACTGCCATTAGATCGACATGCAAAACAATACGAAGCATTATTCTCAGGAGGCACGGTGAACAGCTCATGATGTCGCATGCCACAACATTCCAAGCTCAACTTTGCAATCAAACACAAGGCCTGGCATTACATAGACAATATTCAGAACAAACTCTTAACACAGGAATATCTCAGCATAGTAACTATTTACTTCTAAACTGAACACAGGAATAGGAAAAAACACTCGACGATGCTCACAGCAAGGGCGTCCCACTCAAAAATATCAAATGCATGTCTTCTGGCTAACATCAATGAGCAAATTTTGACAAGGTTTTCCAATTCCAATATATTAAACTAACGTCTTCTTGCTAACATCAATGATTAAACTTTGACAAGCCTTTCCCATTCAAAATATGTAATGCCTATGATCGTGGAGTCCTATCATAGCTTCTTGTACTTGTTTGGGCACTTTTTGCCCAGGGCACTCCACGTGTTGTTAAATTGCCAATGGTCTCTATAGACTAGTCATGTCACCGGTGTCTAATAATACTTTGTAAAGCTTCTCGGTCATTCCTTCTGTAATGTAGCGCAAACAGTGACTGCTTCTTTCTGCAAAGTGGAACGACCAACTGGACCCAGTAATGCAGCAGTTTGCCTTGGACACATTGGCTCCTTTTGTGTAGTTCAACTAAAATCGAAGTCAGAATAAAACCGAGCTTTAATTTTGATATCCCTGTAAGCAACAATAGGTATAAGGGAAACAATTACTGAGAAATAATGGTTGATGACTTGTACTCCCAGAAGAAAAACATCTACTGATCTACTTTATCTTAATGGGAAACAACGCAGGAGAGTAGCAATTCTCCATCAGTGTGATTCATTCATATTGACTGAGACATTATCTTAACAATGCCTTGTTTCAACATGTATAAAGAACGACAAAGCAGAAAAGTACCATTCCTAAAACAATGAAACTGATTCATTTTAATAGAGACATTATCTTAACAATACCTTGGTTAAACATGTAGAAAGAACTACAAAGCAGGATAGTACCATTCCTAACAAGTGTTGCAGTTTTGAACTAAGATTCAGTAGTTAATTAATTTTGAGAGTGACATTGCTGAATTTTACCAGTGGCATTAGATTAACGAAAAGCATAAACAGTTCCAGGGGAGACTGGGCGCAACAACAGTATGTGCTTCCATCTACTTATAAAGGGGGTTATGCAGAGTTTGTTGTAACGAAGCAACAAGCATCATGTCTGGGTTGGTCCCATTTTTGTTCACTACTTAATGGGAAAAGACAGCAATACAATAGCTTCAATTCAACATTTATTTAAAACAGTACCAATCCAAGTAGCACAACATCTCAAAGCACACTGCACAATCATGTGGATGAAGGCCTGTACTGACCTTTCATGAGACGCACAAGATAAAATACGAATCTGCCAACACGAATAGGAAATCCAATCTCGTTTTGTGCAGTTGCACTGAAATCAAGCAAAGTGTTTCGCTTAGCGAAGCAAAATGTTGCAATAGCAACAAGTTGAATAGATATCCCTGTTTAAACAGAGGCAAAAAAGGAATCAATTACTGGCTAATAAAGGAGGATGAAACATGCGGCCACAAAAATGGTAATCTCGCCAATCCCTAACAAGTGTTGCAGTTTTGAAATAAGATTCAGTAGTTAATTCTGAGAGTGGCATCAATTACTGGCTTATAAAGGGGGTGATGCTGAATTTGTTGTAACAAAGCAACAAGCATCATGTCTGGGTTGGTCCCATTTTTGTTCACTACTTAATGGGAAAAGACAGCAATACCATAGCTTCAATTCAACATTTATTTAAAACAGTACCAAAACAAGTAGCACAACATCTCAAAGCGCACTGCACATCATGTGGTTGAGACCAAGATTTGAAACAACTCGCCACGAAGACTAGAAACAAATCTCGATCTCCTTTTGTGCAGTTCCACCAAAATTAAGCAAAGTCACCGGTGTGACATTCAAGTTGAACTGCACAAAACACTCTTAAAACATAAGTGTTTCGAGTAGCGAAGCAAAATATCGCAATAGCAACAAGTTGAATCGATAACCCTGTTTTAACAGAGGCAAAAAAAGAAACAATTACTTGCCGATAAAGGAGGATGAAACAAACGGTGACAGAAAGAAGCATCTAACTTATCTTGGATGGAAAACAAAGTAGGATAGTAGCATTTCTGAAACGGTTGCATTGATTCATATTAACAGAGACATTCTCTTGAAACAACATTCGTTAAAAAATGTAATTTACTTTTAACAGTGGCATTGCTTCAATTTTCCGGCGGCATTCTTAGATTAACAATAGCAAAATAGTTGTATGGGACATGCTAGCACCATGTGCGTCCACACGTATAAATGGGTGATGCAGAGTATGTAGCCAAGCAGCATATCTGTGTTGGTCCCATATTTGTTCTCTTTGAACTTTTTTCCTATGTGAGGGCAGCAAATCTAGTCCTGCACAAACTACCTGACCCCCCCCCAGTTTCTTTCCCTTTTCAACAAAGAGATTGGTTCCTTACAGATGTGTGTACTGGGTTACCCCTTTTTCCCTTTTCGACCAACAAAGCGGCTGGATAGCCAGTCTATACTACTTTTCCTCTCTCCTTTCCTCATTGAACCATGTCCTAGATTCATGCTCCACCCCACCGCACCTTTCTTTCCTCTTTGAACCAAGACCTAGATTCAACTACAGATCGAAAAAGATCCACATGCAGCTAGAGCAACGACGGTTTCAAAGAAACTTATACCTTAGGGCCGTCGGGATGTGGCAAGCCGTGCGGCGGGAGGCCGGATCTGCCCACACTACGTAAGGCAGCGAGGAAGAAGGGGTCGGTGGCCCTCCCGCACAAGCGCTGGGTGAAAGAGAACAACGCAGCCGGTAGTGGATTGCCTCCCTCGCCGAAGGCGATAGAGTGAACGCTGCACCTCCTCCCCTTCCCGGTGCGACAGGATACGTACGCCTCCTTCACCAGCTATGAGGGGGAAGAGAGAGACAAGAGGCCAACGCAGTCTTGTTTAGATCTAGTGAAGAGAGGGTGAGAGACTGTGAATATAGCAAACCCTAGCAAATGAACGCTGAGCCTCTAGCGTGTAACATATATGTAGTGCGGCGAGCGTGTGGAGAGTGCAAACCCTAGCGAACAAGCGCTGAGGCTCCCACTTATATATATACTACTGTAGTACGGACTGAGCTCCGGTGCCTTCACTGCACCTGCTTTTGGCTGTATGACAAGTGAGCCAGCCACATTTTGGGCCCACCTGTCATAAACCCAAAGGCAGGTGCACTAAGTCAATGAAGCTGCGTCCATATAGTACTCTCGTGTATACGACTAATATACAGTGGAGTGGTTTTCTTATTCTCTCCATAACAATCGTTTTAAATTGTGTAAGTATGAAACGAAACTCTTTATTAATGTACAGTGAAGAAAACTAGTACTTCTTCCGATGAACTAACGATCCACGCCCACGCGTCCTGGTCGCACTTCTTGTCCTTCACGTGTGGTACACTACCCTCCCTTAAGTGAACAACCACACATGCGCCAAATTATCCGAAACGTGTGAGAGTGTGTACAAATAAAGAATTTTAATTTCAATTATCGGAAAGGTTTGAGAGTATTACAAAGTTTGACTTCAATCAAATCTAATATGCAGAGTAAATAAAAATGGAGGGCTACTACATCCATCCGGGTTTTTAGTCCACACCATTTTTTAAATCAAAGTTAATAGCTGGACAAATAAAATTACAGGGGAGCTGGAGACAAAGTTCTGAGAAGGCTTAGAAATCAATACAAAACTTATGCTCTTAGTACCAACGTTGATCCTTCTTCGAGGAAACATTTGGTTCATAGCCAATTGTGTGATAAAATTGCACCAACGTGAAAGACGACTGCGTCTCCAACGCAACCAAGGTGAACTGACGAAGGATATCATCTTTGTGCGTAACAAGCAAAGAGCACTGATGGAAGACATCTTGTTTTTCATTGAAAATCGATCAGCTTCACCAGCCGATGCAACCATGAGGCGCAACCATGAGCATCGATAGGTCATCATGGTGATGCATCATCCATTTGGCATCAAGTTTGGGTGAGGCACCTATGAAGTTCGACAAATCCTCACTATGGTCTATTTCTTCTCAGTAATCAAGCTCGAGGAAGGAAGAACCACGTGGCAGAGGACAGTGAGGCGGAACAACAATGGCCATCCAATTTTGTGCAGTTCCACTAAAATTGAGGAAGACATGCCCGGGTATGGAGACACGCATCGCTGTTTCCAAAAATATAAAAAAGGGTTAGCAACGACATCTCAATTGTCAATAAGAATTAATGAAAAGTACACCAACAAACTGAAGCATCATAATTATCTTTATGGGAACTAAACCAGGATACCCGAGAAAAAAAAGCATTTCTTCATTTAACCAGTGATAGTACTACCACCATATGGACAATGACCGCACAACCACCATGTACTTTTTGTCAAAACAACATGGATACCTCCACCGAGGCATAAATCAGGACAACTTTTCGAGTGGCATTTCCTCTATAATAGTACTAGTAGGTGATGTTGGACCAGCCGACGAACCCGCTACTATGCATGGGGAGCTGAGTAGTCGCATAGAAGAAAACCCGCACGCAGCGACCTGGGGAGCTGGACCAGTACAAGAAGTTATACCTCAGGTGGGCGAGATGTCGTTTAAGTGGGCGGGCAGGATCTGCCCACACGACGGCTGCGAACAAGGGTGCGGAGGATCTTCGTCCGCGCCAGCGCCAACTCCGAGAGGACAATGCGCGTCGACTTCCTCCGTCGCCGACGGTGACAACATCAATGCTGCACCTCCTCACCTCCCGCGGCGGACGGGATTCGGCCAGATCTGTGACCACCGGTGAGGAGAGAGATAGAGTGGACACTGTCATCTTGTTTTGATATGGAGAGGGTGTGAGAGCGAGACGCGAGAAACTCTATCAAACAAGAGGCTATAATGGAGTAAAAAAATCTCTCCATAGCAGTGGTTTTAAATAGAATATGTGCATTCCCAGAAAAAAGAAACGAAAACCGGCGGACAATTTTTTAAGGGTCTGTCTAGGACACATCTAGATGTGACATAGTTATGTCACATCTAAGTTGATGTCCACTCTGTTTGTGGTCTATTTTTTTGTCCTAGTTTTTTTTGTTTCTTGTTGCTACATTATATACTTGTGGGAGCTTAGATGTGATATCCTTGAATAACATCTAGATGTGAATTAGACAAACTGATTTTCTAACGTACCAAGAAAGAAAACTCGATCAAAAACACGCCCCCGCTTCCAGGTCACGAGAGTCATCGCGCACACACACATAGACATAGACATGCATATCCGTGTTTACGTAAAATTCCATTTCCATCTCCCGCGCGTGCTTCCCGCCCAAAACGGTCAGTGCCGCATTCATGCCCTGCCAGTGCGGACGCGACCTCTCACTGGCGCCGTCATTGAAGCGGCGCGCCGGCCGAGAGAGCGTCGCCCGCGCCGCTTCCGGGTGCACGTGGCTGCTCCGCGTTCAAAGGTTGCAATAGCCGGCTACAACATGCATGTAAAAAGTTATTGGGAGTCCATGCTACAGCTAGTTGTCCTCCCCCAACTCGTAGTGCTAGTACTCTATGGCGCGATCCATCGACAAGCAGGTGGGGAAGTTATCGTATACTCGGTTTGCGGTGAGTGGCATGCCGAGCGACCGTGTGGGGTCGAGCCGTGGAGGAGGCTGAGACACGAACACGACAGACGTGATTTAAACGTTGGTTTTGCTCGATGGCGCGATCCAAGGAAACGAAACTTTGGTTTCTCTCCGTTTCCATTTTTTCTCCGGAAAAATGGAAACTTTCCACTCCATTTTCATTCCTATTCCAAGGTTGCCCCGTTACAACATTCCATCAAATACAAAGGAAAACTAACACGCATGCTGATGCATCTCAATGATTCACAGATCATAGCCAATATTTACTTCACAACTAAAGAAAAAAGTTGTGAGAGCGTGTACGAAATAAAAACTACTGATGGGGTCACTATGACTTAAACCCTAAACCCTAAACATGATTTAATTCCCTGGCTAGGTAGAACCTGTCGAAGGAAAGACGGCTGGCACCCTCGGATCATACGATGCTTTTGTGCAGTTCCACTAAAATGGACCTGAGCATCCATGATGGCAAAGATATTGAAGAAGTGTGATTAGAATAATAGTACTGGCACTAGTTCATGAGACATAAACTCATCACAAGTAGAAGCCGGTAGAAGTAGAGAAAGATCGACATGGAGATGGAGCTACGGCAATGGAGCAAGCCGGCTCCAAAAGGAAGATGGACTACCTGGGACGTCGGGCTGTAGCTAGAAGGAAGGTTGGGACGCGGCATCGGCCCATACCGTGGTGACCCCCGATTGGGACGCACCGACTGTGGGTTTTCTCCCTCGCCGATGTCGACCGCGTCTACGCAGAACATTGTTCCCTTCCCCCAGCTGCGGGATCAGGCCCGTCATACTATGCTTGTGAAGAGAGCAACCTAAGCAAGCAGGCTTGTAGCTTAGGCTCCTGGTAGTGTATATATAGTGGTTTTCTTTTTCTCTCCATATCAACCATTTTATATTGCGTACGTGTCATTCAAGAGCGAAATGATGGTAGCTTCTTCCGACTAACTTACTGTGTGATTTGACTGCTCCTTAGTGGCCCCTACACGTACTCCCCCTACGTGTATGCAATAGTCACACGTACACATGGACGCAAAAATGCGCGCGACGCCCTAATGCATGCATGTCTGAGCACACGACGGAACACACACGGTCACGCTAAGTGCTCAACCTACACGTGCATGCACACGCATACTCAGTCAGGGTGAGCTAGTGACCGTATAAACACCGGAAAATATATATATTGAGCGCAATGAGCGTATTATGAAGTCCACTGATACGTCTCCAACATATCTACAATTTTTGATTGTTCCATGCTATTATATTACCCCTTTTGGATGTTTATGGGATTTATTTTACACATTTATATTTTTTTTGGGACTAACCTACTAACCGGAGGCCCAGCCCATATTGCTGCTTTTTTGCCTACTTCAGTATTTTGAAGAAAAGGAATATCAAACGGAGTCCAAACGGAATGAAACCTTCGGGAGCGTGATTTTTGGAACGAACGTGATCCAGAGGACTTGGAGTGCAAGTCAAGAAGCAGCCGAGGCTCCCATGAGATAGGAGCCCCCCCCTATAAGGCGTGGCCCCCTATCTCGTGGGCCCCTCGGGCGGCCACCAACGTACTTCTTCCTCCTATATATACCTACGTACCCCGAAAACATCTAGGGGCAGACGAAACACAATTTCCACCATCGTAACCTTCTGTATCCGCGAGATCTCATCTTGGAGCCTTCCCCGGCACTCTGCCGGAGGGGGAATCGACCATGGAGGGCTTCTACATCAACATCCTTGCCCCTCCGATGAGTTGTGAGTAGTTTACCACAGACCTACAGGTCCATATTTATTAGCTAGATGGCTTCTTCTCTCTTTTTGGATCTCAATACAATGTTCTCCCCCTCTCTTGTGGAGATCTATTTGATGTAAACTCTTTTTGCGGTGTGTTTGTCGAGATCCGATGAATTGTGGGTTTATGATCAAGTTTATCTATGAATAATATTTGAATCTTCTCTGAATTATTTTATGTATGATTGAGTTATCTTTGCAAGTCTCTTCGAATTATCAGTTTGGTTTGGCCTACTAGATTGATCTTTCTTGCCATGGAAGAAGTGCTTAGCTTTGGGCTCAATCTTGCGGTGTCCTTACCCAGTGACAGAAAGGGTTGCAAGGCACGTATTATATTGTTGCCATTGAGGATAACAAGATGGGGTTTATATCATATTGCTTGAGTTTATCCCTCTACATCATGTCATCTTGCTTAATGCGTTACTCTATTCTTATGAACTTAATACTCTAGATGCAGGCAGGAGTCGGTTGATGTGTGGAGTAATAGTAGTAGATGCAGGCGGAATCGGTCTACTTGTTACGGACGTGATGCCTATATACATGATCATGCCTAGATAATATCATAACTATTTGCTTTTCTATCAATTGCTCGACAGTAATTTGTTCACCCACCGTAATACTTATGCTATCTTGAGAGAAGCCACTAGTGAAACCTATGGCAATTTTACTTTTATTTGCATCTTTACTTTTTGCATCTACATTATAAAATACCAAAAATATATTTATCTTATCTTACTATCTTTATTAGATCTCACTTTTGCAAGTGGCCGTCAAGGGATTGACAACCCTTTTATCGTGTTGGTTGCGAGTTCTCAGCTTGTTTGTGTAGGTGCGCGGGACTTTTGAGGAGCCTCCTACTGGATTGATACCTTGGTTCTCAAAAACTGAGAGAAATACTTACGCTACTATTGCTGGATCACCCTCTCCTTTTCGAGGAAAACCAACGCAAGCTCAAGACATAGCAAGAAGGATTTCTGGCGCCGTTGCCGGGGAGGATTCCACCAAGTCAAGTCAAGATTCGACCTCCCGCCAACGTGCGATTTCTGGCGCCGTTGCCGGGGAGGTCTTCGCTCAAGTCAAGACATACCAAGTACCCATCACAAACCCATCTCCCTCACATTTACATTATTTGCCATTTGCCTCTCGTTTTCCTCTCCCCCACTTCACCCTTGCCGTTTTTATTCGCCCTCTCTTTCCCAATCTCCTCCTCTCTTTTTCGCTTGCCTTTTTCTGTTTGCTTGTGTGTTGGATTACTTGTTGCCATGGCGCAAGATAATACCAAATTGTGTGATTTCTCGAATACCAATAATAATGATTTCCTTAGTACTCCGATTGCTCCTCTTAATGATGTTGAGTCTTGTGAAATCAATACCGCTTTGCTGAATCTTGTTATGAAAGATCAATTCGCCGGCCTTCCTAGTGAAGATGCCGCTACTCATCTAAACAACTTCGTTGATTTGTGTGATATGCAAAAGAAGAAACATACAGATAACAATATTGTCAAATTGAATTTATTTCCATTTTCACTTAGAGATCGTGCTAAAGTTTGGTTTTCGTCTTTGCCTAAAAATAGTATTGATTCTTGGAACAAGTGCAAAGATGCTTTTATCTCTAAATATTTTCCTCCCGCTAAGATCATCACTCTTAGGAATGATATTATGAATTTTAAACAACTTGATCATAAACATGTTGCCCAATCTTGGGAAAGAATGAAATTGATGCTTCGCAATTGCCCTACTCATGGTTTGAATTTATGGATGATCATACAAAAAATTTATGCCGGTTTGAACTTTGCTTCTAGAAATCTCTTAGATTCGGCCGCGGGAGGCATGTTTATGGAAATAACGTTGGGAGATGCTACAAAACTTCTTGATAATATTATGGCTAATTATTCTCAATGGCACACCGAAAGATCTTCTAGTAAAAAAGTGCATGCTATAGAAGAAATCAATGTTTTGAGTGGAAAGATGGATGAACTTATGAAATTGCTTGCTACTAAAAATACTCCTCTTGATCCCAATGATATGCCTTTGTCTTCTTTGATTGAGAATAATAACGAATCTATGGATGTGAATTTTGTTGGTAGGAATAGTTTTGGAAACAATGCTTATAGAGGAAACTTTAATGCTAGACCGTTCCCTAGTAATTCCTCTAATAATTATGGAAATTCCTACAATAATTCTTATGGTAATTTTAATAAGATGCCCTCTGATTTTGAGAATAGTGTGAAAGAATTTATGATTTCTCAAAAGAATTTTAATGCTTTGCTTGAAGAAAAATTGCTCAAAGTTGATGATTTGGCTAGGAACGTTGATAGACTTTCGCTTGATGTTGATTCTCTTGAACTTAGATGTTCTCCTCCTAAGCATGATATCAATGAGTCTCTCAAAGCAATGAGAATTTCCATTGACGAGTGCCAGGAAAGAACCGCTAGATTGCATGCTAAAAAAGATAGCTTTATAAAAGCGTGTTCTTCTAGTTTCCATGAAAATAATGATGAGGATATTAAAGTTATTGATGCGTCTCCTATTAGATCTATGTTTTGCAATATGAATTTTGATGATTATGGGACTAATGATGAATCAACTTTGCCTAGAAGGCGTCCCAAGAATTCGGAGTCTTTAGATCTTGATGCTAAATTTGGTAAAAGTGAGATGGAGAGGTCGCAACTTTAAATAGCATTGAACCCACTATCTCGGATTTCAAGGAATTTGATTATGATAATTGTTCTTTAAAAGGTTGTATTTCCTTGTTGCAATCCGTTGTTAATTCTCCTCATGCTTATAGTCAAAACAAAGCTTTTACCAAATATATTGTTGATGCCTTGATGCAATCTTATGATGAAAAACTTAATTTGGAAGTTTCTATACCTAGAAAACTTAATGATGAGTGGGAACCTACTATAAAGATTAGAATTAAAGATCATGAGTCTTTTGCTTTGTGTGATTTGGGTGCTAGTGTTTCCACGATTCCGAAAACTTTATGCGATATTCTAGGTTTCCATGATCTTGATGATTGCTCTTTAAATTTGCACCTTGCGGATTCCACCATTAAAAAGCCTATGGGAAGGATCAATAATGTTCTTATTGTTGCAAATAGAAATTTGGTGCCCGTGGATTTTATCGTTCTTGATATAGATTGCAATCTTTCTTGCCCTATTATTCTTGGTAGACCTTTCCTTAGAACGATTGGTGCGATTATTGATATGAAGGAAGGGAATATTAGATTCCAATTTTCATTAAAGAAAGGCATGGAGCACTTTCCAAGAAAGAAAGTCAAATTACCTTATGAATCTATCATGCGGGCTACTTATGAATTTAGTGCCAAAGATGGCACCCGTTAGATCTATCTTCGCTTTATGCCTAGCTAGGGGCGTTAAACGATAGCGCTAGTTGGGCGGCAACCCAATTTTCTTTATGTTTTTTTGTTTTTGCTCCTGTTTAGTAATAAATCTTGCATCTACCTTCTGTTTATATGTATTTTTATCTTTTAATTAGTGTTTGTGCCAAGTAGAACCTATAGGATAACCTATGATGATAGTTGATTTGATTCTGCTGAAAAACAGAAACTTTGCGTGCACGAATATAGTTTTGTTAAATCACAGGAACATGATTTTGCGTTGATTATTTTTGCTGCTGATCAATAAACAAATTGTACAGGACTTCCTATATTGGTAGGATTTTTAGAGTTCCAGAAGTTTGCGTTAGTTACAGATTGCTACAGACTATTCTGTTTTTGACAGATTCTGTTTTTCGTGTGTTGTTTGCTTATTTCAATGCATCTATGGCTAGTAAACACTAGTAGAAAACAGGGCTTTCGTCCAGGCCAGTTTAGCCCATTAGTCCCGGTTCAATCCAGAACCGGGACCAATGGAGCTATTTGCCCCGGTTCGTGAGCCCAGGGGGCCGGCCGGGCCACGTGGGCCATTGGTCCCGGTTCGTCCGGACCTTTTGGTCCCGGCTGGTGGGACGAACCGGGACCAATGGTCCTGGCTCCTGGCCCACCACTATTGGTCCCGGTTGGTGGCATGAACCGGGACCAAAAGGGTTACCTTTAGTCCCGGTTCATGCCACCAACCGGGACCAATAGTGGTGCCTATATATAGCCCCTCGCGCAAGAGCAGAGCACACTGCTCTGTTTTTTCTGGCCGAGGGGGAGAGGGCTTGGTGGTGCTCTAGCTCACCTCCTATGCACACAAGGTGTTCGATGGAATGCCCGAGCCACACTACTTAAGGTTTCTCCTCTCCAAGCTCGACCGCCAAGCTCCATTTTCCTCAATATTTATCTAGGTTTAGCGGTCCGTCACGCCCCGTCCCCGTCTTCACCGCCGTCGATCACCCGCGTCGATCTCATCGCCGGCACCACCGTGGTGAGCCTCTTGTTCTTATCTTCTTTCTGAAAGGAAAAATATTATTACTTGTTTGTTTAGATAGATACTTGTATTATTTTCTTACTTTTATTATTGCATCTTATATAGTGCGCCGATGGTTTTGGTATCCGCCCCCGTCGGCCCTCGTCCTGTCTATGATTCGGATGTGGTATATATTATCTTTTCATAACTATGGTTCATTTATTGTTTATGAAAATTATGCCGACCAACGTGACATAGATTTTATTTATCTAGGAGGTTGTTGAACCGGAAATTCCAACCGACCCTATTGTCTAGAGGTTAAATTTAGTTGAAGAAGAAAAAAATTTCTTGAAGGAAAAAATAAAAAACTTAAGGAGGAGAAGATGATATTGGAGTTGCATGTTGCGGATGTCGTCGATGATTACAAGATCAAGATGGATGCAATGCGCTTGAAGATGAGAAAGATTAGAAAATATGCCATTCATACCGAGGCTTGGTATCATTATGCCGTTGGATCAGTTGTTACCTTGGTTGCGATTATGATCGCATTTGTTTTCGCATTGAAATGTTTTACATAGTTTCAATGTATGGTTTAATTAATTTAGATGCTCTGCAGAGCTTTATGTTGTTAGATGAGAACTATGTATCTACTTTGGTTTTTATGTGATGATGAACTTCTATTAATTTGGTCACTTAATTATCTATTCATGATGTTCTGTAATGATTTTTGACACACTTAATTATATATAATGCACGCAGATGAACCGGCAATGGATGTACGGTGACAGACACACCTCCGAGTACATTAAGGGCGTGCATGATTTTCTCGAAGTGGCTGAGGCAAACAAGCAGAATGGTTTTATGTGTTGTCCATGCCCTATATGTGGGAATACGAAGTCTTACTCTGACCGGAAAATCCTTCACACCCACCTGCTTTACAAGGGTTTCATGCCACACTATAATGTTTGGACGAGGCACGGAGAAATAGGGGTTATGATGGAAGACGGCGAGGAAAGAGTACGATGACAACTATGTGCCCCCTGAATACGGTGATGCTACTGAACATCAAGATGCACCAGACGATGTGCATGATGGTGTTGCAACGGGCGAAGCTGCTGAAGATCAAGAGGAACCAGACGATGTGCCCGATGATGATGATCTCCGCCGGGTCATTGTCGATGCAAGGACACAATGCGAAAGTCAAAAGGAGAAGCTGAAGTTCGATCGCATGTTAGAGGATCACAAAAAGGGGTTGTACCCCAATTGCGAAGATGGCAACACAAAGCTCGGTACCGTACTCGAATTGCTGCAGTGGAAGGCAGAGAATGCTGTGCCTGATAAAGGATTTGAGAAGCTACTAAAAATAATGAAGAAGAAGCTTCCAAAGGATAACGAATTGCCCGACAGTACATACGCAGCAAAGAAGGTCGTATGCCCTCTAGGATTGGAGGTTGAGAAGATACATGCATGCCCTAATGACTGCATCCTCTACCGCGGTGCCTACAAGGATCTGAACGCATGCCCGGTATACCTGCTGCAGGAAGAATGTGTACCTGGGCCATCGTCGATTTCTTCCGACCAACCATCAATGTCGAAAGAAAGGCAAGCATTTCAAAGGCGAGGCAGATCACCGGAAGAAGCCCGCCATGCGTACCGGTGATCACGTACTTGCTATGGTCAATGATTTACACGTAATCTTTGGAAAGGGTCCCGGCGGACTAGCTGTTCCGAATGACGCTGAGAATCACGCACCCATGTGGAAGAAGAAATCTATATTTTGGGACCTACCCTACTGGAAATACCTAGAGGTCCGCTCTTCGATCGACGTGATGCACGTGACGAAGAACCTTTGCGTGAACCTGCTAGGCTTCTTGGGCGTGTATGGGAAGACAAAAGATACACCTAAGGCACGAGAGGACCTGCAACGCTTGCATGAAAAAGAGGGAATGCCTCCGAAGCAGTATGAAGGTCCTGCCAGCTACGCTCTTACGAAAGAAGAGAAAGAAATATTCTTTCAATGCCTGCTCAGTATGAAGGTCCCGACTGGCTTCTCATCGAATATAAAGGGAATAATAAATATGCCAGAGAAAAAGTTCCAGAACCTGAAGTCTCATGACTGCCACGTGATTATGACGCAACTGCTTCCGGTTGCATTGAGGGGGCTTCTACCGAAAAATGTCCGACTAGCCATTGTGAAGCTATGTGCATTCCTCAATGCAATATCTCAGAAGGTGATCGATCCAGAAATCGTACCAACGCTAAGGAGTGATGTGGCGCAATGTCTTGTCAGTTTCGAGTTGGTGTTCCCACCATCCTTCTTCAATATCATGACGCACGTCTTAGTTCATCTAGTCGACGAGATTGTCATTCTGGGGCCCATATTTCTACACAATATGTACCCCTTTGAGAGGTTCATGGGAGTCCTAAAGAAATATGTTCGTAACCGCGCTAGGCCAGAAGGAAGCATCTCCATGGGCCATCAAACAGAGGATGTCATCGGGTTTTGTGTTGACTTCATTCCTGGCCTTAAGAAGATAGGTCTCCCTAAATCGCGGTATGAGGGGAGACTGACTGGAAAAGGCACGCTTGGAAGGGACTCAATAATATGCAGGGACGGATATTCTTGGTCTCAAGCACACTACACAATTCTACAGAACTCTACCTTGGTGACCCCGTATGTCGATGAACACAAGAACAGTCTGCGCTCCAAACACCCGGAGTAGTGCGACGACTGGATTACATGTGAACACATCAGGACTTTCAGCAGTTGGTTGGAAACACGTCTCAGAGGTGACAACACTGTTTGTGATGAGCTGTACTTGTTGTCCAGGGGACCATCTTCGACTATAATGATTTGGAAAGGATATGAGATAAATGGGAATACATTTTACACGATTGACCAAGATGAAAAGAGCACCAACCAAAACAGCGGTGTCCGCTTCGATGCAGCAACCGACAATGGAAATGACACATATTATGGTTACATAGCAGACATATGGGAACTTGACTACGGAGTAGATTTTAAGGTCCCTTTGTTTAAGTGCAAGTGGGTCAATCTGTCAGGAGGCGGGGTACAGGTAGACCCACAGTACGGAATGACCATAGTGGATCTGAAAAATCTTGGGTACACTGACGAACCGTTCGTCCTAGCCAATGATGTGGCACAGGTTATCTATGTGAAGGACATGTCTACCAGACCGAGGAAAAGAAAAGATAAGGAAGCGAATACATCATACAATGAGCCAAAGCGCCACATAGTTCTTTCAGGAAAAAGGGACATCCTGGGAGTGGAGGGCAAGACAGACATGTCTGAAGAGTATGAAAAGTTTCATGAAATTCCCCCCTTCAAAGTCAAGGCTGACCCAAGCATCCTGATAAACGATGAAGATTATCCATGGTTACGGCGCAATAAGCAAACGACACAAGCGAAGAAAAAGTGAAGACTTTCTCCCGCAACTATTATGATGATAACATGCCAACTTTGTAACAGACGAGTATGATACCATTGTCCGTTTTGTACATGCACATGCTATGCCAACTTTTTCAGAGTTCATTT
>NC_041391.1:508889371-508890132 GCF_002162155.2 Triticum dicoccoides
CTAAAAGCAAAAAGAATTAAAAAAATAAAGCAAAAAACAACAAAAACTAAATAATGCAGAAAACAGAACAAAAAACTAAAAAAAAATAGCAAAAATAAGTATTTTGTTGTAAGTAGAAACAAAACAAAATAAATAAAGCAACAAAGAAAACAAAAAAAGAGTTTTCAGATTTGAAAACTAATGGCACTAACAGAAAGTTTATAATTTTTCTAAAACTAAAAGCAAAAAGAATTAAAAAATAAAGCAAAAGACCAAAAGAAAAATAAACCAAAACCAAAATAAACTAAATAAAGCAACAAATAAAACAAAAAAAATGCCACCTACTGGGCCCCCATGGCCTGAATATGACTAGAAACCCTATGGGCCAGGATTCAGGCCCGTGGAAGGCCGAGTAGGCCCACAGGCACAGATGGCAGAGTTAGGCCCGAAAGCCTGCTTTAGAGAGGAGCTCGAGAGGGGAGCCGCATCGCACCTTATAAACTAGTGCGGCTCCCTCTCAACTAGCGAGGTGGGACTAAACATTTGGCGCGGGGCAGCACAAGGCCTTTGGTCCCGGTTGGTGGCACCAACCGGGACTAATGCCCCCCTTTAGTCCCGGTTGGTGCCACCAACCGGGACCAAAGGCCGCCGCTTCCCGCCCTTTGGGCTGCTGAAAATTGGCCTTTGCTCCCGGTTGTTGGCACCAACCGGGACTAATGCTCAGTGTATATAAACAACACTTGTGAAAATTTTCAGTTTCATCGCACATTTGCCCCCCGACG